>NW_022437074.1:3176779-3435282 GCF_009761245.1 Sapajus apella
TGTGTGTGTGTGTGTGTGTGTGTGTGTGTGTGTGTGTGTGTGTGTGTTTTCTTTTTTCTTTTTTTGTGAGACGGAGTCTTGATCTATTGCCCAGGCTGGAGTGTAGTAATGTGATCTCGGCTCACTGCAACCTCCACCTCCCAGATTCAAGTGATTCTTAGCTTCCCGAGGAGCTGGGATTATAGAAATGCACCTGTGCCCATCTAACTTTTGTATTTTTAGTAGAGATGGGGTTTCACTATGTTGGTCAGGCTGGTCTTAAACTCCTGACCTCAAGTGATCCACCGACCTTGGCCTCCCAAAGTGCTGGGATTACAGGCGCGAGCCACTACACCGGCTTAAATCTGTGTCTTAATTACAAACCTCATGTCGCATGAACAGAAAGAAAATCTTGAAACTCATGCATCCCATCAAAGTAGCATTCTTCTATGCCAATGTGTTCGCGCATTTATTCATGCAGCAAATGCAACCTGAGTCTTCTATGTGCCGGCACTGCTGCAGTTGCTGGATAGGTCACAATGAGAACGACCATCAAAATCTCTGGCTTCAAAAAGCTTATTCTCTGTTTGGGGAGGCACAGAGTAATCAAGTTATGAAATGGAGATGAAAAGTACTTCCTCGCTGTGATAAGCAAGGGTACACAGGATGGCTGGGTTATTTGTGTTTGTATGTGGGGGGATTATCAGTCGGCTGGTGACAGTTTCCTGCTACTAATTACTGTCTCAAAAAGCGGCAGGGGATCAAACACTCCAAAACCAAGATGCTCCTGTCTGGTAGCTGGGCTCTGACATATGACCGGCTTTACCCAACAACTCACCACAGCAAGTAAACTTCTGGTTACCTACAGATGAAGTTTATCCCAGAAAACCTTCCAGGAAATGACACTGTTCAAATCCTAAGACAGTGTGTGTATATTTGGTGAAATGTTTTTATGCTCATGGTGACACCCACTTAGTTATTCAGAATAAAATGATCACAGTTCTGTCTGCAGTATAAAATTTGCAGCTTCAAATCTGTCCCAGAACTGAATTGTTTTCTGGAAGAATGTTGCCCCTGCCTCATGGGACAGTGGCTCCCAGGCCTGACCTGGCCCAGTTCTCTGCTTTCCTAAGATGCGTTTGTCCCCAGGTCTATCAGTGGTGACCTCATAGGGCTCTGCCCTCCTCAGCAATGGCCAGCTACATTTAAAGTATCACCTCAGAGCCCCTTCTACTCATGTAGTCACAGCTCTGTAGGCAGAAAAAACAGGAACATAAATATTTGTGATTTAAAGTCTCTCTTAGGAACCACACCTTCCTTGGTTTGCAAATGTGCCTAAAATATGAGAATGGAATTGGGTGGTATGGAGGACACCAGCAAGCAGATGGTGGGTAAGGTGGTGTGAGGGGCGGTGCCTTGATTGCTGAGAAGGAAAGCTGACTCACACTGAGACTTGCAAAGGAGGAGGGAGTCCTGCAGAGTTGGGCAGGTGTTTCAGGTGGACCAAAGGGCTTATGCAAAGGTCCTGTGGGGCCAAGAGCGAGGTGTGCTGAGGAAACTGAGAGGAAACTGTGGCAGTTGAGCTCAGCCCGGGAAGGGTGGTGGAGACCACATTCCACGTGGGAGCTGGGCAAAGGGGTATGGATTCTATTCCATGTATATCATGATTCGAAGATGATGGAAACTTGCTTTAGAAGCAGAATGGGCCTCCACCCTTAGCAAAATGAGGAAGGGGAGGGACCAAGTCTGGGGGAGTATTTGCACAGAGGGAGGGCCTTTAATGTGTCACCTGGACACAGGAGATGAAATGCTAAGTGAATCATTGACAAGTTCGGGTGATCTGTCCTCCCCCAGCATAAAATCAGATGGGACAGCTCCAGGTCAATGGCAGAGGAAAGAGCTGGGCTTTGCGCTGACTGTGCCCTATGGGAGAATGAGATTCTGCATTTAGTTATTTAACTAAACTTGGAACACTGACTCCCTGCTGCTGATTAAACAAAAGCCTGGCTTTCCCTTGGCTACCTGCCTTAGCTTGGGCTGCTATAACAAAAATACCATAGGTTGGGAGGCTTCAACAACAGATATTTATTTCTCCCAGTCTGGAGGCTGGGAAGTCCGAGATCAAGGAGCCCAACAGACCCAGTGTGTGGTCATCTCCCGTGGCAGATGGGGTGAGGCAGCTGTCTGAGGTGTCATTTACAAGGGAACTAATCCCATTTGTGAAGCTCCATCTCTAGCCCCCATGACCAAATCACCTCCCAAAGGCTCCACCTTCAAATACCATCACCTGTGAGCTTAGGATTTCGATATATGAATTTTAGGGGAGACACAAACACTCAGACCACAGGACTTCCCATTTGCCCAGAATTGCCCTTATTAACATTGTAATAAGGTGTTCATTTGCCCATGGACACCTTATTAAATATGCAAGCTGGATTTGGAACACAGCTGTCAATAATGACTCTGGTCACATAAAGGAAGGACCATAATTAACCACCTCCATAGATGGAGGAAATATAGCTGCAGGCCAGAGCTGAGTGTAGGGCAAAGGTGTTCCTCCCCCCGTGGCCTAAGCTCTCTCTGCTCCCCAGCCAGGGTTTAAGACAGCCTCCACCACCTCCATTATGTAAGCGGTGAGAGCATAATTGAAATTGATCCTCGCTGAGAATGGCTTTAGGAGCTTGAATAGTGCAAAGGTTCAAATACTAAATCTTTTTTATGATCTGTAATATTGTCATTTAGCTCAACAGTATGCATCACTATGTTTTTCTAATAAAGGAAACCACAAGAGTATTATAAAACCTATTTGCACTATACCAGAAAAATTAAGAAGGAGGAAAACTGAGTTTAGAAATATGAAGTATTGATATCTTCATTTGAGAATCAACAAACTCATCCTTCCAATAGGCAAGTACATATTTCTATCATAAATCATGGCTGTACGGGCAAGGGGATTATTGGGTCATGGGATTATCATGCTATTAACCAGTGGATATCTAAAAGCAGGGAAGTCTGAGTCCATAGTATAAACATATAAAATTATCTGTGCATTGGGTTATATTTAATAATATTTATTAATCAATAGTTTTTTTTTCTAGAGATAGGGTCTCACTCTGTCACCTGGGCTGGAGTGCAGTGGTGAGACTGCTGCTCACTGCAACCTCAAACTCCTATGCTCAAGTGATCCTCCCACCTCAGCTTCCCAAGCTGCTGGGATTACAGGTGTGCCTGGCCAAATTAATGGATTTTAAAATCATACTTATTAAGCTACTTTGCAGATAATCTGTAAGGCAAAAGAATGATCAATTTACAAAAGCCAATGTGTTCTTGGGGGGCATGTTAATTCTCCCTTACTCTTCATCTACTATGGATATGAAATTCTTGTCCAAAGATCCCCAAAACTGTGGTCAGCAAAAGAAAACCAAAATAGGGACAACCAGGCATTTGAACAGGAATTTGACCTGGCTGGCAGAGCTGCTGCCTGCCTCCTGTTCCCAGCCTCCCTTCTCCAGCAGGAATCTCCCAGCTCTGCTCAGGGCAATGTGCCTGGCTAAATGGCTATATTTCTTAGCTTCCCTTGCAGTTAGATGTAGCCACCTGCTTCAGAACCGCCCAGTGAGCCACAGCAGGTATCAGAGACTTCCAGGGTCGTGTCAGAGACTTCCTTTCTGGGTCTTGGCTCTACCCTAAGCCACACACTTTAGGGATCTTTACACCCCAGGTGCAGGGATATAGGTTTAAGTTCAGCATAGTTTCTCACAATCCCAAACTGGGCTGGACACTAGAGAGCTCTCCTCTACTTATGCCTTCCAGGGAGCCAGTAATTTCCAACCACACTGCTCGGGAGCAGCTCAAAGTATAAGAAAGGCTCCAGATAGGTGAATAGCTACCAGGACGCTGGCCTCATTAAGCAGGTCCATTAACTGTATGCACCAGGGGCCTCAACAATGGAATACATACCCCAGACGTGATCAAGGGGATTCACTGGCTGGGAGAGAGAATGTTGAAACTTCCACTTCCATTTTCCCTCAGCCCATGAGCACGGAGCCCAAGCCTGCTGTGCTGTTGTCCTGTGCCCCTGACTCAGTGATCTTCCCAGTGACATCCATCTGTGCAGGCCAACACTGTAGAAGTAACACACAAACCCTGAAGTCTCAGCGGCATAATACAATCATACCTCATTTCTTGCTCATGTCACATCTGATGCTGGCTAGGTGGCTTTTCCTGATGGTTCTCCTGCCAGCAGTGAGTCAGAAACCCAAGGTCCTTTCAGTCTGTGGCCCCACCATCTGCCTATTCTCAGGGCAGTCAGGAGCAAAGCCTTGGACGAGCACATGGGATGATCAGGACCAGGCTCAGCAGTGTCACATCACTCCCGTTCACTAGCACCTACTCACATGTCTCCAGGCTGACTGCTGTGAGGCTGGGGAGTGCAGTATTTTTGTGTGTCCAGGAGCAGAAAATAGGATTCAAGCGTGTAACTAGTCTCTGTTGCAAGAAACTTTCCTAAACTCCTCATCCTGTTTAAACCTCTAGCCAGTGGGTCTGAAGCATAAGATGCCCTAGTATGAGCATAAAAGATGATGGTCGCAAAGGGTTTAGAAATGTCCAGAGAACATGCTGCATTTCCAACCATTGTTGTATCTGTCTAACAGATAGAAAGAAGCAGGATGGCTGGTTAGATCTCTGGCCTTGGAGTCTGAAGACCTGGTGTTAAGACCCTGCTCTGAAGTTCCTGGCATGAGCAAGCTGGCTGAGTTCTCAGCCTCAGCAAATTTCAGTGTGCGTCTCTGAATGACAGTGATTGTCTTTCATGGGGTCCTGGTGAATTTCACAGTGAGATGGTTGTATCCACTCTTCAGTCTGCCAGAACTGTTGCTCTCCCTACACTCTGGGATTGTCCTTGCCTAGGACAATTAGGAACCTCCTAATTGCTAAAGCCAATAGATACCTTTCAGTCTTTATTCTCCTGGAGCTTTTTACTGCCATGAACCAAGACCACGATTTCTTCTTCTGTGAAACCTGACGCCTGGTTTATTCTTGGTCTCCTGTGGGTGATTCATCTCGACCTGCCCCTTGGATAATGCTGTTTCCAGGGTCCCACTGCCAGGGTCTCCATGCTTTCCTAGGTTCATTATTTCAGCAGCCTGGTGACTCCTGCACTTAATTTTGAGCCCAGGCTTCATCTTTTGAGGGTTGATTCTTGTGTTCAATGGGGTGGAAAACATCTCTTTGGGAAGTCTCAGAGATGCTGGAAACGCAACACCCGCAACACATCCAATCCTCCTTGTTTCCTGACTCAGCCAGGACCACCGCTAAGCCTCTTAGAGAGGTCATAGAATCATTTTCAGCATCTTCCCTCTCACTGTTTATACTGCTTCTGACTTTCTCTTCCTCAACCCATGAAAGAGTCACCTCTACACTCTCACCAACAGACGATTGTATGAACTTCATCATTTCCAGGATTGGGAAGATCTTATTGGTAAAACGCAAACTCTGAGTCCCGGCCACTGACCTTAATAATGAAGGCACCCACTCATCAGCCCCTGCCAAGTATTCCTGGAATGCAGGCCACAGAGCTCCACAAGAAATTCAAAGATCTGGATTTCTTTCTTCTTCTGCTGCTTTTTTAAGTGTAACATCTTCCCATTTTTGAAGACTGGCAACTTATCTGACTGTGTGGCCCAAATAAACACAAAAAATGGCTCCGGCCCCCAGGTGGCCAGTTGGTGTTCTCTGGCCTGAAGGTTGAAAGCTGGGCCTGGGCCTGCACCACCAGAGCCCGGTGCCCTGCTAGCCTCAGTGTCCCCAGGCTTGCTCTGATCTTCAGACTCTAATGGCAGCAAAAGGCCAATGGTCTCAAGCCATTCTGTTTTTCTGAGAGGTATTTTTGCAAATAAATTTATCCATTTTAGTGCTCATCATTGAACTGAGTAGAGTTTAAAATTCTTACTATCGTAAATATGTCAAATGTGCAGTTGATTGGAGATGCCCTGGTGCCCGACAAGCTGCATTCTCCTGGCATGGCTTCTAACTTGCTTAACCTCCAGAAGCCGTGGGTTCCTCATCTGAAAAGTTGGAAAAATCACAGTACCTCCTTCATCGGACTGATGTGAGCATTAAATGAGGTAACACGAACGCGGGCCTTAGGCTGGAGCTTTGCATAAGTATTGAGTAATGTTAGCTTGGGATCCTATAATTAGCAATTCTGCTATCTCTTTCAAATCACCCAGTTCTTTCCTTACCATTACCTTTGGCTATAAGCAAAGTGACTTTTGGATTCAGCAGCTACACAGCAGCTCAGAACTAAATGATCTGCTCTATTTTAGGCCACTTACACAGATGACTTTCCCACACATCTAACTGAGCAAGGTGACCCTGGTCTTGACCAGAGATTAAGCACTTGCTTTATTGAGAAACCAAACTGCTAAATGGGACTTTTAAATCTTTTAGCACAAAAGCTTGCCAGAGTCTTGGATATGGTGATGCCTCATAGAGATTCTTCGTAGACTGAGGGCAAAAAGCAGAGGCTGTGTTATATATACTTTTGGTTCCCACATTTCATAAATGTGTGTGAAATTCATAAATATGTGTGAAATCCCTAAAATTAAGGATTTTAGACTTTCTAGAATGCAAAGATTAAATAGTTTTTTAGAAGTCACGGAACTTCCCATTTTGTTATTACAAAAACGTGGTGGGGCAGTCATGGGGAGAAATGAAGTAAGTCTGGATCTCTGAGTTTCTGTCAGTGGCAGAGGTCAAAGGCTTAAATCCAGGGCTGTAAGAGGTGTCTCCACAGCCCTGGGGTCCATCACAGCAATGCTTAGTTCAGTCCCATCTTACATGCCTTTGCCCAGGCTACTGCCTGGTAAATAACGACCTGCTCTCAAAGGCCATCTGTAGGTTTTAGGCAAATCTGTGCTTCCTTTATCAAAACCGGTTCAGGGAGCAGCTACAGTACAGAAACGCAGCAATGTACCTACAGGGCAAGCATCTGAATCCAGAGTATCCTGGGGAAAAGTTTCACCTGTTAGGAATTAGAGTCAGGGCCATAATGATGCTCTAGATGAGGTGATGAGGAGGGAAATAATACATTTGGATGTAGATGGCTCAAGAGCCGTAGGAGAAATGCAAATAAAGTCCTAGGCTGGGCGCAGTGACTCATGTCTGTAATCCTTGCACTTTAGGAGGCTGAGGTGGGAGGATCATTTGAGCCCAGGAGTTTGGGCTCAGCCTGAGCAACACAGCAAGACCCCCTCTCTACAAAAAGTTTAAAAATTAGCCAGACATACTGGTGTGCACCTGTAGTTTCAGATACTTGAGAGGCTGAGGTGGGAGGATTCTTTTCTTTTTTTTTTTAATTTTACTTTAGGTACATACTGTATCTGGCATTTCTCCCCGTTATCCCTTCCCCCGCTCCCTCCCCACTCCCTGCTATCTCTCCCCTAGCCCCCGCCAATTGACCCCAGTGTGTGATGCTCCTCTCCCTGAGTCCATATGTTCTCATTGTTCAACACCCACCAACGAGTTAGAACATGTAGTGTTTGGCTTTCTGTTCTTGTGTCAGTTTGCTGAGAATGACGGTTTCTAGATTCATCCAAGTCCCTACAAAGGACACGAACTCATCGTTTTTTATGGCTGCATAGTATTCCATGGTGTATATGTACCACATTTTCTTTGTCCAGTCTATCATTGATGGGCATTTGGGTTGGTTCCATGTCTTTGCTATTGTACACAGGGCTGCAATGAATTTACGTGTGCATGTGTCTTTATAGTAGAACAATTTATAGTTCTTTGGGTATATACCCAGTAATGGGATTGCTGGGTCAAATGGAATTTCTATTTCTAGATCCTTGAGAAATCTCCACACTGTCTTCCACATGGTTGAACTAATTTACACTCAGTGGGAGAATTCTTGAACCTGGGAGGCGAGACTGCAGTGAGCTATGGTTGTGCCACTGCACTCCAGCCTGGGTGACAGAGCAAGACCTTGTCTTGAAAAAAAAAAAAGTAACAAAACATAAATAAAAAATAAAGCCTTAAAGCATACAACAGGTTAGGTTTCTTCCAGACGAAAACTGAGGATGGCTTCTTGGGAAAGGAGCACAGGAATTAGGCCTCGGAGAGATGATAATAACAACATGTAATGAAAGTGTCCGGCATTACCAAGTGTTTCCCATGAGCCAGGCACTAAGCACTTATGGGACTTATCTCATATAACCCTTACTGCCATCCTATGAGATAGTCATATCTATCACCCCGCTGAGAAAATGGAGGCACACAGGGTCACCTGCTTAGTCAGGAGCAGAGCCAGGACTCAAGTCAACAACCAGACTGTTGGGTGGGAGCTCTGAACTCCTTCAGTGCCCTGCCCTGAAGCCCAGGAGTGGGGCTGGGTTCCGTGTGCTGTGAGTCTCTGAGTTCAGCATCCTTCCCCAGGAGGAAGTAAAGAGCAGATCAGAGAACCCTCACCCCATTGTAGGTTTCCAGTTTGGTTCTGGTAACTTTCTCCTCAACAGCAAGGGTGCTCAGAGTTTCATTGCTATATGAGAGGCTTGTGTAAGAAAATCCTAAAGGAATCAACTGTGCTGTGGGTATAGAAGTAAAGGCGCTGACAGCAAGCTCAAGAGCCATTCACTCCTGAGGCCAAGCTCCAGGCCACAGTCTGTGGCACCATGGGACAATCACAGAAAGAACCAGGACTCTCGGCTGAGAATGCTCCTCCCCGTCGGCTGTGTGGCCATTGCTGAAGCTGAGGAAATGGCTCGCCCAGGACAGGTGGGGTCACAGTAGGGGCAGGGAAGCTTTCACACAGGAACAGGCAAGCCCAGGCCTGGCTCTCAGGATGGCTAGCAGGTAGCAACTGCACGAAGATCCCTCATGTCCCCTGGCCTCCCTTTTGGAAAGGAGACACACAGAATTGGCCCTAAATTCTTTATGTTATTGTCTCTAGGAGGGCTTATTTTAATAATTTGCCACTGAAGCTTTTAATGGAGCCCAAAAAGCTATTCTCCATCCAAGAGCAAGGAGGAGGTTGTGGCTACCATTTGCTGCCCCTTGTTTCCCGTGGCTGCACTACACCTTTGCTAGACCCCAACTCTTTCCGCTCCTGCCTCCAGGCGATGCTTCTAAGAGGCCAACCCATGCAGGAGGTCCCCAGAGGAGGACCCAGCTGTCTGGCCCAGGCTTGCTTGCTCCTGGAGTGCTGCCCAGGGCCAGCTGTCCATCCCTGGGTGCCTCACGCTGGAGAGCTGGGATTCCACTTCCCAGCTTGCTGGGCTCTTAGGTTTAATGCAAAGGGCACCACACTTGCCTCCTTCTCTCACCACTTCTCCCTTGAGCCGTTGCCCTGGCTTCCCTAACGTCTCCTTGCTTCCATCCTCCACTCTCAACTGGAGTGGCCTTTCTATGACATTCTTCCTATCAGGCCACACCCACATTTAAGACCTGGCTCTCCACTGCCCTTGGCATAAAGCCCTAGGTCACTGCCTTAGTTACCACACCTCAGTGCACCAAGCCCTTCACATCCTGGCCCAGCCACCTCTGTAACCTCACATAGAGCTAGGTTCCCTCTGCTCCCCTCCACCCTCCAGCAGGTGGGAGTGTCCCTCAAGGACCAGGCACTGATCAGGTTCTAAATCCAGACCTGCCGTTGGGGTTTTGGGTTTTTTTGTTTGTTTTGGTGGGATAAATAACAATCCTTCATTTCAGTTATACCAAGACACTCACAGCTTGCAAAAGGCTGTGTCGTGCTGTTCTCCACTTCTAGGCCCCTCTGCACTGAATGTCCTCATCCAGTTTTACCCATGAAGTTAATGCTTCATAATGCCCCTTCACTAAAGGCTTTTCAAATGCCAGCAAAGCATATGTGCCCTTGCCTGTCTTCTTCAGCAGCTGTTGGCTCCTTTCAGGCAAAGAACAAGACTTTATGAGCTTAACACAGCACTCGGTACAGAGTAGGCCCTCAAACATTCCTGAAAGGATGCATGAGTGAATGACAGACAGTTGTGGCCATCCCCTTAATTCTCAATCTCTCTCTCTTTCTGAGAAGGAGTTTTTCTCTTGTTGCCTAGGCTGGAATGCAATGGTGCGATCTTGGCCCACTGTAACCTCTGCCTCCGGGGTTCAAGTGATCCTCCTGCCTCAGCCTCCCAAGTAGCTGGGATTACAGGTATGCACTATCAGGCCTGGCTAATTTTTGTATTTTTAGTAGAGATGGGGTTTCACAATGTTGGTCAGGCTGGTCTTGAACTCCTGACCTCAAGTGATCTGCCCACCTTGGCCTCCCAAAGTGCTGGGATTACAGGTATGAGCCACCGCGCCCGGCCAATTCTCTCATTTTGAACCAGGGCTTACAACAAACACCCACGTCTTCCTCAGGTGCTTCTCGAGCAGCTCTATTCTGCAGGTGGGAATAGAATGTGCTAGCAAGGGACATCGGCAGGTGGCTCTCAGGGTTTGAGATATTATATGAAGAGACCCCACCAGAGTTGTTCGTTTAGTTCTCGGTTTGCCTGCACTGGAAAGATCCTCTCCTCCTGCCTTGCAGAGTGGTGAGGTCTCCCAGGTTCCCCAAAGCACAGACATTGTAGGCTCTCTAGCTGACATCAAAGAGGGATGACAGGCAATGAGGGAAGTGAAGCACTTTAAGGACAAAGAATGAATGGGAGATAAGCTTTCTTTATTTTGTGTATTCTGAAAAGAATGTTGACATCTGCATATTTTTGTAAAAGAACATAAAATCATTTTGGCAATAAGGGCGTAAGCCCAGGAAACTTGATCTTTTATCTGAGCAGCTCATGGCAGTCACTGTGTAAACCAAGTTTCCTGAACTGAAGAGATGGGCTTAGGACCCCTGACAGCCCACCCGCATGTGCTGTGGGTGTGAGGGAGTAGGGGAGCCTGAACTCTGGGAGGTCGCTCCCAAGAGGAGCCAAGGCAGCTTGTTTCTCATAGTCCGGAGGTTCTCAAAGAGTGGTCTCAGACTAACAGCATCAGCATCGCTCAAAAGTGTGTTCAAAACACATATTCTCAGACTCGTCGCCACCTCCTGAAGCAGACACTGTGAGATGGGGCCCAGCAAGTTGTGTGTTTTTTTTTTTTTTTTTTTTGGTGATGGAGTCTCACTCCGTCACCAGGCTGGAGTACAATGGTGTGATCTCAGCTCAGTGGGGTTCAAGTGATTCTCCTCCAGGGTTCAAGTGATTCTCCTGCCTCAGCCTCCCAAGTAGGTAGGACTATAGGCGTGCACCACCATACCCAACTAATTTTTGTATTTTTAGTAGAGATGGGGTTTCACCATGTGGCCAGGATGGTCTTGAACTTCTGACCTCGTGATCTGCCTCCCAAAGTGCTGGGCTTACAGGCATGAGCCACTGTGCCTGGTCAAGTTGTGTTTTAAAGCATGCTCCAGATGTTCCTGTGTCTGTCCGGGTTCAGAAAGCACTGTCAGATTCCAACCACTGGGCATCATTTTTAGGAATGCAGTTGGGGACACAGGAGTGACTTCTACCCCTGCACTGTGAGAAGTGAGGAGGGGGTGAAGCAAAGGGTCTTTCCTGGGCCTTTTCTCTCTCCACTCTCTCAGGTTAATTCACATTCTTTGTTCTAGCTCTCACCTCCTGGAAAGAATCTCTCATTTCTGATTTCTGCCCTTATTTCCTCTTTGAGGTTTCTTCTTTCCCCACTAGTCATTTAAATCTGTGGAGCCTATCACTGCTTCAAATCAGAAGCATCTAAAACAAAACTCACATCTTCTCCCAGTTTTATTCATCTGACTCCCTGTTTTCATGATTCCCTCTCTCTCCTAATTATTTAACAAGGGCTCCTACAGCCATGCTCTGTGCTGGGCAAGTCTCTGTTGTCCATGCTATCACTAATTCTCACTCACGTATGTTCAGAGCCTGGTGGTTATTTTCTCCCTCTTCCACAGGCCCAGTCTGATGTGTTTTCATATAATCTCTCACATCTGTTCCTTGTTTTCCAGGCCCCTGGCCTCTACGCTAGTCAGGACCTCGTTCATCCCAATCCTACTGAAGACATATGTATTTGGTACCTAGAATCTAGAATACTCTGTGTGCCAGGCCCCACTATAACAAAACAGAGGATTGACATGGGCCTTGCTGGGGATGTTCTTGAATCATCGCAGCAATCTATTAATTAAACTCCCTCCAGACTAATATTTCTAAAACACTGGGAATTCGTTCCCCTGTCCTAAGTTTTCTATAATGCATCTCCATGTTGCATAGAGGGTCAAGTCCAAATTCCTTATTTCCACATATAGACCTTCCACAGCCTGTACCTCCCTCTCCAAGCTGACTTTCCAAAACTTCCCAAAGTACCCTCCAAGTCTCAGGATCATTCCTGTCTCTGGTTCTTTGACCTCCTATCCTTTTGCCTGGTATACCATCTTCCCTTCCAGCCAGTCTGCGGGAGCAGTTTGCCTTTCGCTACGTTTCTGAAGCCTTCCTGAGCAGCCGCAGTTCGAAACACTCTCTTCCCCCTCGTTGGGCACTTAGTACATACCGGTCTTTGGTATTACTTGTCTTTTAATATGTATTCATGTTCCCCAAATTAAACTGCCGGACATATAGCTCTTACAACCAGCTTTTTGTTCGACCTCGAGGAGCCCAGCTTCCAACTGGCAAAGTCAGCCAGAACATGGGGGACCGGCCCATAAAACTCTGCTTACCCTTCCATGCTCTGGCTTTTGGCCATTACCCCTGTATTTTTCTGGAAGTCAGATGTAACCACATTTCAACAGCTGACGTTTTGCTCAAGCACAGTCTGATTCAGCCTGGGGAATGGTCCCCACTTTCCTCCATCCAATTCCCAGGGTTTCAGAGTTGTGCAACTGCCCATGTGTTTAGCTGAAAGGAGGAAAGGAAGCGCAGAGGCCACATGAGCCAGTAGGTCACGTGAGAGGTTCCTATGGCCAGCCTGAAAGTTGCTTCCATGGGTTCCATTGGCCCGCCAGCTGTCACACGCCCACCCACAGCGGAAGTGTGTGTGGAGGTGGCGTGGGGCGGGGGGAACAATGTGAGCGCCTGTGGAGTGATGCTATTGGCTGAAACACTTATCAATTATTTTATTTTGGGGTAATTTTCTGAAGGCCAGACACACACAGGATAATTTCACGTGATTTTCAGGTTAAAATACACTTGTGAGTCGTGGCAGCCCAAGGGAGTGACCTCAATGGGATGTGGTGTTCTGCTTTTGGCCTACCTGTGTGTACTCTAGGAACAAAGACTAAGTCCCCAAAGTCCACAGAGCTTGTGGTGGGCGGCTAAGTGGCAGTGGAGGCCCCTCCAGTTGCACAGAAGGCCCCACAGCCCTAGCTGTAAGGTACTTTCCAGCGCGTCCCAGGCACTGCCCGTCCTCCAAGCATTGCGTGGATTTGCTCCTAAACCTTCTTAGGGCAGCTACTGCAATTATTTGAAACTTTAAATTTAATTGATGTTACACAAACATGAGTAAAATGGGTTATGAGCGAAAAATACATTTTTAAATAATAAAATAAATTTGATTACTTTGGAAAACTTAGCTAGGGTGAATTGATTAAAAATGATTGTTAAATTGGATGTTTGTGAGAGAATTGTAGGAGAAAGGGCTGGGGAGTTACAAAAATAAAGACGACTCTGTACGTGATTGGTTCAAGGTGCCTTAAAGTCTAATTGCGCTATAAAGAAGCCCGACCTGGAAACCAGCTTTGATACGTTGCATATGTGGATTTTGCAGAAGGAACCACAGAGACTCAGGAAAGGGCCTTGGCCCAAGTTCAAAAGATTGGCAAATATGTGTTTTAAGTTAAAGGGGTTATGTATGTATTTTCTTAGAATGATTCCCCACTTTTACTATTTTGATCAAACCACCAACTAGCTGTCTTTCTGTCAGATCAGAGAGATGCATACCATGTTGGGAACACCACTGCATCAATAGTCTGCTAAAGTTGCTTGGTGTATGGCTGGTTGACTTAGCTCTGCCATTTCCAGGAACACCCCTGCTGGCTAAACAACATGTACCTATAGCTTTTAGTATTTTCAGGGTGAGGTTTTGACCACTTGCAAACTAACTCATCCTATATTTACTGCCACCGCTAATTTAGTAAAGGCATACTGCTGCCCAGGAGGTCCGAAAGTAGTCTGCCTGGGGCTGTTCCACAGATACCAGGGGCAGATGGCAGAGCTCCCCTCTGACTTCTTCTCACATAGCACAGCCTTGGTGTGGGGGACAGGAGAGGCAGGAAAGAAGGAAAGTAATTTTCAGAAGCATGGGCCCTTCACCCACTATTTGTGGGTAGAGAGAGAAATCTCTGTTAATAACAGATATTTTATTGTAATGAGTATGGGTAGAAATGGACATCTTTTCTGTGCTGTCTTAGAAGGTAAAGATCAGTACTCTTATCTATTGGAAATGCTCAAAACAAAACAAAACAAAACCAAAAAAACAGTCTTCTTGCATGCCCACATAATCCAGAAATCACAGGAAGAAATCTAAACTTGTTAGCAGCTTGCTGGGAGAACCGCATTTGGGCCAGAGTTATTAATACATTTCAGGGTAAGCCAACGATAGCAGGATGACTCCTTCTTCTATGTTTAAACACCATGTTTCCAAAGAGTCAAGTTTTGTGAAATTGTAAATCATGCAAGGAATGAGCAGCCCCTCAACATGACAGCGTTTTACAGAACTGGCCCCACACTGACTCATGAATAGTTGAGAGTTTGTATTTCCCTCCGTTCCTTTGGAAACCTTATGTACCTTGCTCATGCCCTTGCCAAATTTGATACAGTGTTATAGTTACCTGTGTGCTTCAGTATTTTCACTGCTAGAGAGTAAGCTCCTTGAGGTCAGGTTAGATCTGAGTCCCCAGACCGTGTAGCAGAGAATGTAAGTGCAGGGTGGATGCACAATTTGTGTTTGTGGAATGAATGGATGAATGAATGAATGAGATGGAGGTGGTAAGGAGATACCCTAGATGAAGGAGACTGGATTGTAGCCACCTTCAAATCACACCCAGCAAACACTGCACTGCAAGCAATTTTCCTTTTCCTGTGACCCATGGCAGACACCAGGACAGGGACAGCGACCTGGACACTTGGTCCTTGCCCCTTCCCCCAAGTCAGAATATGGTACGAATGAATGGTTGAGCAGCTGCTGAGAAAAGGGTAAAATAAAAATTCCATGGATAGTTACCTCTCCTTTATATCTAGTATTATTTATACTTTATATACTTAGATTAAAAGATACCTAATTAATTTCAGTGGGGAATTTTTGTTATAGGAGACCTTAAAAGTAATAACGTATTTTTTCCTTCCACTTATCAGAGCAGTCTGGACTTGTTGAAGATAACTTGACCAACATGGAATAATATGAAAAAGAAATCAAAGTTCATCATCTTACCACCCAAGATTACCACAGTTGACATACACCTTTTTGTTGTTTTTGTTTGTTTTGTTTTTTGAGACAGGCTCTCTCACTCTCACCCAGGGTAGAGTGCAGTGCTGCCATCATAGCACCAGGCTCAAGCCATCCTCCCACCTGAGCCTCCCGAGTAGCCTCGACTGCCAGAACGTGCCACTATGCCTGGCTGATATTTTTAATTTTATTTATTTATTTGCAGAGACAAGGGTCTCTCTATGTTTGTCCAGGCTGGTCTCAAACTCCTGGACTCAAGCCATCCTCCCACCTTGGCCTCCCAAGGATTACAGGCGTTTGCTACCACAGCAGCTTAACATCTTGAAAACATCAATTTCAGTCTTTTGTCTCTACGTTGTTTGGTTTCATAATTGGGATCACATTATACATGCAACTTTGTGTGCTGCCCTCTTTACCTGATCTTTATTTTCAGCATTTGCCATGCCATTATGGCTCTTGGAAACATAATTCTAATGGCTAATGTTCTACCACTGGGATGTACTGCAAAGTATTTAACAATTTTTCTGTTTGTACATTGTAAATGGATACTATCATTTAAAAAATAATTTAATGTATACGTTTACATAGTAGGCATTGTGTTTTGATTCTGTATGGCTTCTTATGAGGGTGGCAATCCCTTTCCTTTTCCCTTTGATCCTTTGAGGCAACCCTTTTTAACCGATTATTATGAATCATGTCTTTTAATAACATGCCTATATTGCTACATCTCAAAGCTTCAGTTTTGGTTACTAACTATTGGCATCCTCCATGGAAGGTAAGCATTTAACTCTCTCACCACCCCAACCCCACCTCCACCCCCAGCCTTCAACACCCACACACCCTCCCCATCCTGCTTTCTTTCCACTTCAGCTGTCTAGTAACTTTGACGCAGTCAGCATTCAGTATTTACGTTATCATGTGCATGCATCTTAGTCAGCTTGGGCAGATACAATAAAATATCAAGGACAGAGTGGTTTACTACTCGCAGTTCTGGAGATCAAGGTGCTGGCCAATTCAGTTCCTGGTGAGACTTGCAGATGGCTGCCTTCTTCTTGTGTCTTCACATGGTGGCAAGAGGGAGCCCTGGTGTCTCTTCTCTAATAACCTCAACCAAACCTAATCACCTCCCAAAGACCCCACCTCCTAATACCATCACACTAGGGGTGAGTGCTTCAACATATGAATTTGCAGGGGAGACACAAACATTCACCATGGAAATTCTAGTCACTGCTAAGACACAAGATATACTATGATGGCATTTCTCTTCTTGCCCATCTTTTTGTTTCCATAGAGTTAAAAATTGCTTGGGATTCTGAGGAGCCAGGCAGCAGCTGGATGGCAGAGGCCCGGCTGCCACAGGTGAGCCTCCAGGTTGCTGATGCTGTGTGTGAGCTGCAGCCGCTCCTGGTGCCCTGCACCCACCTTTCCACTGCACAGAAATATGGCTGCTGCTCCACCTTCACTTTTCCAGTCTCATGCAAGGTGTCTCTTTGGCCAAGGCCAAAGGGAGGGAGTTCTGGGGCACTAGTCGTACTCTGTACCCAGTGCACTATGTCATCCAGGGGTCACCTTTCATTACCCAGATGAGTCCTTTTGTCCTTTTTCTTTTGCGTTAGATCCCACTTTCTGGGAAGCTCATGTGTTCCTTTTTATTGGTCTATATTCTTGTTTCTGTTGAGCACAGCTCCAGGAACAATGACAGAACAACTGGAATTCACAGGCCGTGAATGTTTTGAGATCTTGAATGTCTGAAAATGTCTCTGCTATAATTTCTTAATTTCCCAAATACCTTTTTGTTCTCTAGTCATTCCTCAAAAATAGTGCGTGTGTGTATGTGTGTGCACATGTGTATGTGCATGTGTGTGTGAGTTTGCTCTTTTCTCTTAGATTCAACACTTTCTCTTATCTTTCTGAGGACATAATGCCAGTGTCATTGCAAGTCACTTTTTTCTGTTTTTGTTTCTCTGTTTCACATTTGAAGCTTTACCCAGATATCTGGGTATCTCCTATCATGTTCTCATGTTTAAGAATGAAAGATTAAAAAACTCTTTGGCCGCTCCGAGGTTTGCTGACTTCAGGCTCTGTTTTAGGGTGACACAGCAGAGCCACATCTTTGGGAACTCACATCATTGGTATCCTCATGATTTTCCTCATGGGCTGGCCAGTTTGCTCCCCTGGAGGGTATGAGCTTGACTGCTAGTGGGTCAAGAGCTGCCTGGGAGAAAAAGCTGGGGGTCTCCACACTTGGGGTGCCAACATTCCTACCACACCCCAATTCCCAACGGCACCTCTGTCTTCAGCTGTGCCTGGCATCCTTCAGTCTTGAGAACCCTCCCAGAGTCTACCTTGAATCTCCTTCCAGCCTCCCTTTCTCTCCAGCCCTGGGGTTGCGAAGTGGAAGGAACAGGGTGAGGGTCAGGGGCTCTGCTTCTTCAGCTGCCCCTTCCAGTACTTCACAGAATGAAACAACGAAGCCCAAGTTCTGTTTTTAGCCCCTCCTCCACCCTGCTTTCTCCTCTTTTCCTTAGAAAAAAAATTTTAAACTTAATTCAGAGAGAGGAACTTTGTATACTCAGGAGGAAAAGTGGCTAAAGCCTGCCAGGCTCTTTAAAGGGCTGAATAGGACGAAACTCCATGCTTACCACAGGTGACCTTAACAACTAACACCTTCTTTAATATTTTGTAGAATTCCAGCTAAGGAGCCTGCATTTGACAACACTGTCTCAGTCCAGTGGATGCTTCACATGGTTTCTCTACTTCTAATGACATCAGTTTATCTCAAGCCATTAGTGCCTTCCTTCAGCAAGCAAATACTCAATAAGGACATCCACTTCCTTCTGCGCTTGATACCAGCCAGGGGATTAACCTGTGCAGAGATGTCTTGTCAGTCATCCAGTTACTGCTTCACCAAAGTGAGGTCAAGTTTGCAGCAGGCTTTTACAAAACTATGTTTTTATTGTCAGCATAGATGCATTTTCGTACACATACAATGAATGGTTCACTTTAGAGGCACACCTGGCCACTGGGAGAGTTTGTGGAAGGCATCAGTGTACCTGGGTTACTGATGACTGAATATTATACAAATACATTGTTAGAAAAGCAGAGTGATGTGGCAATAAAGCAATTCTTTGACATACACATGAGTATGTACACATGTTTATGTTGAAAAGTGCAGGGTAATCTCTTTCCAATCATTCTTAATGGCTTTTTATCAGCATTTCTGGCTTGTTACTAAAGTTGGAGGTTCGAAAGTAAGTTATAGTTATTTTGCTCCTCATTCTTGAGCAACAGTGGAGACATTCCAGTTCTGAGCTTGCCGGATAGTGCAACAAGCCAGGCAGAAGTTGAGTATCTTAAGGACAAAATTTGATATGCGTTGTTTACCAACCAGCAAGCCTTTCAGGTCTGCAATAAAAGAATTTTTAAATAAGCCATTGAAATCCATCAGATTCTCTCCTGCTAGATAATAATGGCCTCCCCCATGCGAAAAGACAGGCTTTCTTTCAGCGGGATTGCCCAACAGCCATTGCTTTAGGAAAATGGAGCCGAGAGACACAAGGATCCTGGATGGAGATGAGGCGAGACACCCACGCTGTGGTGAAGACCCGGTGGCCAAAGCTCAATTTGAAAACCCCGATATGGATGTGTCCTGGGCCTGTTCTCCTAGAGCAGGAGATCCCTGGGGTTTGGAGTCTTCTTCCCACTCAGGTTGAACCTCTTTCCTCAGCACCCGTGGTACATATCCATTGAGTACGGGGGGAAGATCTTCGTTGTCTGGGTGATGTTCAAAAACAGAACTGTGTTCTTGAGCCAGTTTCTGTATTTTTGGTAGTGACGGGGTTTCACCATGTTGACCAGGATGGTCTCGATCTCTTGACTTAGTGATCCACCTGCCTCGGCCTCCCAAAGTGCTGGGATTACAGGCGTGAGCCACCGCACCCGGCCCAAGCCAGTTTCTATGTTAAGTACAACCAAGTTCTCACTAGTGACCTTGAACAAAACAGAAGTAACCTTTGTTCCTCTGGCCAGTTCCAAGTCCTCGAAACCTACAGTCACAAGCCATACATTTCTGAACAGTTCTCTAGCGCCTGGAGCCTGTGTGGGCCTTCCCCAGCTCACTGGCAGAGGCCCTGCTGTGGTGTTGCAGACACACAGGTGAGAGGCGTGCAGGGTGCACAGCCAGACGCAGGGCTCTAGATCCCAAACCCAGCATGGGTGTGGTGCAGGCAAGTAACTTAATGTCTTTGCTCCTCATTCTCCTCATCTACAAATAAAGAGAGCAATATAACTCAGAGAATTATGGTGGGAACAAATGTGTTAATACATTTGACGCTTGAACAACACGGGTTTGAACTACTGGGTCCACGGACAAGTGGATTTTCTTCCTTCTCTGCCACCCAAGACAGAGACAGCAAGATCAACCCCTCCTCCCCTTCCTCCTCAGCCCACTCAATGAGAATATGGCAAGGATGAAGTTCTTTATGATGATCCACTTCCCCTTAATGAATAGTAATTATATTTTCTCTCCCTTACGATTTTCTCAATAGCATGTTCTTTTCTCTAGCTTGCTTTATTGTAAGAATACAGTATATAGGCCAGGTGTGGCGGCTCACATCTGTAATCCTGGCACTTAGGGAGGCTGAGGTAGGTGGATTATTTCAGGTCAGGCGTTCGAGACCAGCCTGGACAACATGGTGAAACCCCATCTCTACTAAAAATACAAAAATTAGCTGGGTGTGGTGGTGAGCACATGTAGTCCCAGCTACTCGGGAGGCTGAAGCAGGAGAATCACTTAAACTCAGGAGGTGGAGGTTGCAGTGAGCCGAGATCAAGTCACTGCACTGCAGCCTGAGCAACAGAGCGAGATTCCATCTCAAAAAAAAAAAAAAAAAAAAAAAAAAATCCAGTATATAATACATATAACTTATAAAATATGTGCTAATCAACTGTTTATGTTATCCATATGGCTTCTGGTCAACAGTAGCTTATTAGTAGTTAAGTTTTTGAGGAGTTGAAAGTTATACATAGATTTTCAGCTATACAGGGGTCGGCGCCCCCATCCCATACTTTTCAAGCGTCAATGGATATATGACGTGTGTCTAGCACGCATGGGGCATCTTAAACAGTGTTAGCATTCTTATCCCGGTTATTTTCTTCACAGGTGTGGTAGGTGGTATTTTTACCAACTTTCTCACTCTCCTTCCCATGGGAATTTGAAGTTCTTCCACCAGAAGTGGAATGTGCTTCCTCCTCATTTGATTTGAGGTTTGAACATGTGGCTTGCTTTGGCCAGTTGTGTGTGATAAAAGGACACATGCCAGTCCCTAGCCTAGGCCTCCTGAGGCTAGCGTGTTTCCACATGTGCTTGCGAGCTTCAAACATCATCCATGAGAGCAAGCCCGGGACCCGGCTGGTGCAGGGAGCAGGAGAGACACTGAGGCAGGGAGGCAGGGCTGGCCCAACCTGCTGCTCAGAGCCAAGCCCTGCTGGCCAGTGGCCTCCCAGCCAGGCAATGCCTAGACAAGTGCACATATGTGAGTGAGAATAAATGATTATGTGAAGCAGTGAGTTTGAAGTAGTATTTTATTTGGTGTAATCATGGCAGTTGCTGGCAGATACAACAGGAGAGTTAATGGGGTGGAAGTTCATGAACTGTTATGGAGGGACACAGGAGGGGAAAGAACAGGATACAGTTCCCACTGCCCCCCATGGAAACTTGGGTGTGAAAGGGCGGGATGACCGGTCTGAGGTCTATGATTTGGAGACAGGAAGCTGACTTCAGGAGGTTTGCTCCCTGCCTTCCATGCAAAGCATGGCACCAGGGAATATCTAGTTGCTCCAAATGTGCTGAGTGTAGTTTCCTTGGTGTTTCTCTCTCTTGACTTATTCTCCCATTGTTTCTCTTAGCAGCACAGAAAGGGCTCTCTCCCTTGAGTCACACCCTGTAGAACCCTTCCCTTTCTCTGCTTGCCAAAGGCTCATACCAGAAATAACAGGTCAGAGTGCAGATACTGGAAGTGCTGCGTTTCTTTGTTCATGCCCCAAATGTGTCACAACTTTTCTAAAGCTCTGGGGGAGGCTGAATGATTGAACCTCTTTGATGTGATC
Source organism: Sapajus apella (assembly GCF_009761245.1). Classification (NCBI taxonomy): domain Eukaryota; kingdom Metazoa; phylum Chordata; class Mammalia; order Primates; family Cebidae; genus Sapajus; species Sapajus apella. The sequence goes on from NW_022437074.1 coordinate 3,198,281, forward strand.
CTGAGGCTCCCTGGAGTCAGAGGCTTGGCGCCTGGGCAGCCCCTGTCATTGCTGTCCATCAGCTTCTGAATGAGAGAGAAAGAGAGAGAGAGGGTGGTGGAAGCAACAAGAGACCCTGGGAATCCCAGGAACTCTGGTGTGAGGCCAGTGGATATTTTAGTGTATCATCGTATCACCTGTGAGGACACGAGGCCTTTGGAATCTTAATAATAGCATATTAATGATGCATTCAGTTGCTGGATACCCACACCTGCACTAACCAGTTCTTAGGAGCAGAGACTATGTAGGCTGGAAGGGGTGAAGGCACCTGTTGTTAGGCTGAGCATGGCAATCCTCACTGTTATGTATCCTACTGTCTTTGCCTTTGAAATAATGCACTGGAGGCCATGTGCGATGGCTCACGCCTGTAATCCCAGCATTTTGGGAGGCCGAGGCGGGCGGATCATGAGGTCAACAGATCGAGACCATCCTGGCCAACATGGTGAAACCCCGTCTTTAATAAAAAAAATACAAAAATGACCTGGGCGTGGTGGCATATGCCTGTAGTCCCAGCTACTCAGGAGGCTGAGGCAGGAGAATTGCTTGAACCCAGGAGGCAGAGGTTGTAGTGAGCCAACATCGCGCCACTGCACTCCAGCCTGGCGCCTGGTGACACAGCAAGACTCTGTCTCAAAAAAAAAAAAGCAAGCAAGCAAGCAAGCACGCACTGGGATTTTACCTGAGATGGTGGAAATTGTGGTGGAGGTGGAGAGAATTCTAGTTAAATGGCAGGGAGGTGCAGCCTTGACTTTGCAGTCTCACAGATACTTCATTGACAGTAATGATGCTTGCTTAGAAAAGGGCATTTGCACCAGGAAGCATTTTCTTAAAATCAGACCATTGCTTAGAATTAGAATTAATAAGGGACAGAGTCAGGCAAATTAGGCCATCCTATCCATGACAACTTTAGTGAAATGGAGCCATATATAAAAGCTCAGTGTGGGGGTTTCTATTACGGAGATGATAAGGAGAAGGCAACTTCCACTGGCAAACAGATCCAACACTCAAGATCCTTAGAGAAGGTTGGAGGAAGCAGGAACAAAGCTGTCTGGAGAATCACAAAAGTGGGGTCTCATTGCCTTGTCCAGGAGCCTGAATGGACACTGCCTGCTAACCAGCATGCACTGTGGTCCCCAACCCACACCCTATCTTGCACCCAGGGGGTCTTTTTCCAATGCAAATAAGATCCTGTTACCCTTCTGTCCCCCACCCTCCTGATTAAACTCCTTCAGAGGCTTCCTGTTGCTTGAACCAAAGTCTTCCTTATGCCTGTAACATTCAGTGTGTGCCGACCCTTGCTCTCCACTCCCCTTCACTCTGCATGCTTCTCCTAACCTCCTAGGAGGTTAGGAGCTGTACATTCTAGCTATGCTCCCACGGCCACAGACCCTTAGCACACCCTTTCCTTCTTGTCTGGATTACACATCTCCATCCCCTTTCCATGGACTGTAACTTATCCTTCAGGCACTGGCTCAGTTCTGATGTTACTTAGACAAGCTGTTCAGACCCTCAGACCAGGTCGCCTGATGAGAGCATGTACAGCACCACTTCTCCTGCATGGATTACATATTTGCTGGTTGGATTACATTTCTCTCCCAGTAAAGTTCTATGAGGAGAGTAAGTGTTTGCTCACCACTGATCATGTCCCTAGCACCAGGACAGAGGTGACATGTAGCATGCCCTCGGTAAATATTTGCAGAATAAATGGAAAAGAAGACAGTTTAGCCAAAAATGCGTTTAGAACCTGTGATTGTAGTCACAGAGGCGTATGTTCTAGATCAGATCAGACCAGTCACCAGTTATGACAGGAGGGTGTTTAGTGCAATGGTTTATAGACATGATCGAAGCCTGGGTTCAGATTCCTTCTCAGTAGTGCTTTGGCTACACATCCTTCGGCAAACTGCAGAACTGCCCTGAGCCTCAGTTTTCCCACTTGAAAATAGGAACAGCAGTGGCTGACTCAGGCTTGGTTTGCATTAGATACCCACATCAGATGCTTAGCCCAGCACTCATCTGTATGTGGTGCTGGTCCTGTTGTGTGTCTCAAGTGTGGTGTGCTGAGCTCCAAGGACTCACCAAGTTTTGAATGAAATAGATCAATTTTGTTGTTACAGAGCAAAGAGGTGTGAGGAGTTGTTTTTGCTCACAGCTTATATCTAGACCCTTGAGATGAATAAAGTGTCTCTGAACATTCCGATGTTGCTGATCCTAGGAAGGTGATAAGCAAGTCTATACCATCACCCTGAAGTCTACGGGGTGCCTTCTCCAGGATGCCTGCCACTGCAAGTGGCTCTTTCCCCAGGGGAAGAACACCCCATGTGGGTGATCTTGGGCGAGAATTCTCTGTGGTCAGACTCAAGCCACATACCCTTTGGTTTAGTTTAGTTTGGAGAGAAATTTGATGTGCTGGTTTGATTTTGGGCTTACTGATTTTTGCCAATATGCAATTCCTACTCAGTTCTTACTAACTTATAAAGAAAATCTATCATTCTATCCATCCATCCATCCATCCATCCATCCATCCATCCATCCATCTTCCTGTCTGGAAAATAAACTAAATGTCTTTGGCTTCTTCTGTACATGGTACAATAAAAGGAAAATCACATTAGAATTTGCTCACTCTGGGGTCCTGGGATTTGTTACTGAGTTTTGGCTCCTGTTTAAACTTTGATTCAAGAGGCTCTACATAATGGAAATAGTTCTGAAATCACCTAAATCAACACAGCCAGTGTCTGCATTCCCAGCAACAGAGCTCTCCATGAGCAGAGTTACAGAGCCCAGGGAAAACAGGTGATAAAGAAGTGGGGGTGAAGTTTCGGGACAGTGTGTTGAAGGGAGCGACTCTGTTTGAACAAGTAACCGTTTGGGACATGTTTTGCACTCTACTTTTCTTGATTGTTTGTTGTCTTTTATAAAATCACTGTTAGTACTGGAATGGGTGTTCTGATGGGAGGCATGACATGTTAGAAAGACGTGGAAACATATAAAACACCATTTGCAAAAATAACAGAGAAGCCCGAGTGCAGCGCACACAGACAGAGTAAACAGCAGAGACAGTTTCCAGCTCCGCTAAAAGACTGGCCATTAAAGAGAACTCAAAGACAAGCCACCACAGGCACCTTACCGTAACCCTTCCCCCGTTTACAAAACAGAGATCAAACAAGGGAGGCCAGGGTTAGAATTACGTATAACAGCCTCTCCATTCGGGTTCCAGTAGAGGAAGTCAAGTGGCGGTTAAAGGGATTAGAGCTACTTTTAATGAAAGCAAAGAAGAAAACCCTTTGGAGTCATAGACTCCCAGGTGACAATGGTTACTTGTTAGGTGACCTCTGCCCGAGATGGAAGAGAGAGAATACCACAATCCAAACAACTTTATTGGACCCAGACGGGAAGAGGAAACTACACAGTGAGATTAACAGTAATCTAACAATGAGGAATTGGTGGATGGAGGTGTGACAACACCAGGCAGTCAGGTGCCTGCGTGAGCTCAAGCCAAATGCATGTGATTTTCCATGAGGTGACTGTGGTTAACAACAGCTGCCTCAGGGAGCATTACTGTTTTACCAGTCAAGGTGTTAGTTCAAAAGCCATAGCCAGTATAGCTTTGTGAACAGCTATAGCATTTTGCAAAGGAGAAGCTTGGACATTCCAAGGGCAGATTAGATAGGAGAGAAATTTGATGTGCTGGTTTGATTTTGGGCTCACTGATTTTTGCCAATATGTAATTCCTATTCAGCTCGTACTAACTTATAAAGAAAATCTATCATTCTATCCATCTATCTATCAATCCATCTTCCTATCTGGAAAATAAACTAAATGCCTTTGGCTTCTTCTGTACATGGTACAATAAAAGGAAAAATCACATTAGGATTTGCTCACTCTGGGGTACTGGGATTTGTGGTCGGGGGGGCACCTGGTGGCAGAAATGCTCATTCCAAGGCTGAAAGACCACCATGACACGTCACAGGCAAGGAATCCAGACAGGGCAGGCACACCCAGGTGACTCCCCAGCTTCAGGAGGGCTCCCTGGGGTGCCGGACTGGCCATAGGGGCTGCCTCTGAAGCAGAAACTGTTTCAAACTCATTTTCCAGCAAAAGGGGAGGTACTGGGGGCCGGTGGGAATGCTTCTTGGGCTGGAGCTGTGCAGAGGCTTGGAGTCCCTGGGGACAGAATAAGGCGGCTGCCTGGGCTGTCCATGGCTGTGGCACATTGGTGAGTGCTTACCAAGTGATAAGCAACACCGATCAGCAGGGTGTCTGTGTGAAAAGTGCTGGCAAGGAGGGACTTTCCCTCAGAATGAGTTCTGACATGCGATAGGTCTCCGCCAGAGCTGAGGAGTCTGGGGAGAAGATGGCTGGCAGGTACAGGAAAGGACACAGGCTTCGCAGGCAGGGTGTGTCCATTACCAGGTCCCCAGGGCCACAGGGGGAGGGAGCCGTGAACTCACCTCAAATCCACCGAAGCAGACAAACGGGTGTTAAGAAATCCGAACAAAGTCGCTTTAAGGATTGTCTTTCCTTCTAAGGGGAAGAGGATCCATGAGGTGTGATTTTTCACCTTCCACCAGGGATTGAGGAGTGCCCTGCAGGGTTGAAAGGGACCCTGGAGCCAAGCAGGAGTGGAACTTTTAGATGGGCCTTGGCATGCGGCTCTTACACAAGCGGCCTTTTGGCCTGTATAGAGTTTACACTATTCGAAGGCTTCCTAGAAAATGTGCCCCAGAGCCGTGCGCCCCGGCTTGTTATATCTGGCAGGCAGCGCGGTGCTGTGCGTTCCACATGTAGGGTGCGCCACACCGTCCCCTACTGCCCTTTAGCCTGGATCCTGGGGCAGTGGCTGGAACCCAGGCAGAGCAGCAGAGGCCCGGGCATGCGAAGGGGGGTGCCTGCAGTTAGGGATTGGGCCTGGAACACCAACACTAAACTCCTCAATAACCAGCAACTGTGGTTCCCCTGGCCCAATCACGCATGTGCCCCTGCCACAGTGGTCCAGCTACCTTCCCCAGGGAGAGCAGCGTTACTGCACTCAGGTATCAGGGCAGTTATGTGAACAGTTTTGCCTCATTTGTCTAGTGTTCTTGGGGAGCCATGTGCTCAGAAAGCTATTTTAAATCTCATTTGGTGATTTTAGTTTTTCTTTTATTATTCTGTGCATACAAACTTTCTACAATGAACATGTATTATTGTTGTAATTAGAAAAAGAGCAATTTTTAAAACTGCCTAGTTCTTCTGTTTCCTAGGTTGTATTTGTATTTTGGGCACAGAAGTTTGAAGTCGTTCAGTGCAGGGGACAGTAGTTCTGCATCCTGTGCGTTCACGGGGCACCTCTGTTAACACAGCCTGTGCTGTTGCAGGCATTCATGATGACAGTACTCAGTCATCACAAGGCGACCCATGCTATGTGTGTTTTGGTTAGAAGTGCAGAATCATTCTGTATGTCAAAGTTTTCATCAAAACAGTGATTATTTTAATCCTAGGATAATTCTTTTGTTTTTCTTTTTTTGAGATGGAGCCTCGCTCTGTCGCCAGGGTGGAGTGTAGTGGTGCCATCTCGGCTCACTACAGCCTCTGCCTCCCAGGTTCAAGTGATTCTCCCCCCTCAGCCTCTTGAGTAGCTGGGATTACAGGCATCAGCCACCACACCCAGCTAATTTTTGTATTTTTAGTATAGATGGGGTTTCACCATGTTGGTCAGGCTGGTCTCGAACTCCTAACCTCGGGTGATGTACCCGCCTTGGCCTCCCAAAGTGCTGGAATTACAGGCATGAGCCACTGATACCACCAATAATTCTTTTTTAAAAAATGGATTTAGTGGGTACAAGTGCAGTTTTGTTACATAGATCTGTTACATGGCTTTGTTAATTTCTTTTTACTTTTTTCTCTAATCTTGCCTTCTCGTTTTATTTCATTGAGTTGATCTTCAATCTCTGATATCCTTTCTTCTGTTTGGTAAATTTGGCTACTGAAACTTGTGTATGCTTCGTGAAGTTCTCGTGTTGTGTTTTTCAGCTCCATCAATTCATTTTTATTCCCCTCTAAGCTGTTTATTCTTGTTAGCATTTCGTCAAACCATTTTTCAAGGTTCTTAGTTTCTTTGCATTGGGTTAGAACATGTCCTTTTAGCTCAGAGAAGTTATTACCCACCTTCTGAAGCCTGTTTCTGTCAATTCATCAGACTCATTCTCCATCCAGTCTTGTTCCTTTGCTGGTGAGGAGTTGTGACCCCTTGGAGGAGGAGAGGCGTTCTGGTTTTGGGTGTTTTCATCCTTTTTGTGCTGGTTTCTTCCCATCTTTGTGGATTTATCTATCTGTGGTCTTTGTAGTTGGTGACTTTCAGATGGGGTCTCTGAGTGGACGTCCTATTTGTTGATGATGAAGTTATTTCTTTCTGTTTCTTAGTTTTTCTTCTAACAGTCAGGACCCTCTGCTGTAGGACTGCTGGAGGTCCACTCCAGATCCTGCTTGCTTGGGAATCACCTGCAGCAGCTGCAGACCACTAAGGTTTGCTGCCAGTTTCTTTTTCTGCTATCTTAGTCCCAGAAGGATACCCGCCTGATGTCAGCCTGAGCTCTCCTATATGAGGTGGCTCTTTGGATATATGGGGGTCAGGGAACTGCTTGAGGAGACAGTTTGTCCCTTATAAGAGTTCAAGTGCTGAGCTGTGAGCTCTGTTGTTCTGTTCAGAGCTGTTGGGAAAGTACGTTTAAGTCTGCTGCAGCGGAACTCATAACCGCCTTTTTTTCCCAGGTGCTCTGTCCCAGGAAGGTGTGGCTTTATTTATAAGTTCCTGTCATTGTGCTGCCTTTTTTCAGAGATGCCCTGCCCAGCGAGGAGGTAGCCTAGTCACAGACTGCCAGCAGAGGCGTTGCTGTGCTGCCATGGGCTCTGCCCAGCTGCTGTGTGAACTTCCTTGCAGTTTTATTTATAGGGGTATAGTTAGAACTACCTCAGTAATGGCCAACTGTCTCTGTAATGGCAGACTGCCTCGGTAATGGTGGACTGCCTTGGTAGTGATGGACTGCCTTGGTAATGGTGGACACCCTTCCCCTCACAAAGCTGGACTGTCCCGGGTCCAGCTGTGCTTGCTGTGAAACTCTCAATCCAGAGCGTTTCAGATTGCTGGTTTTTGTGGGGATGGGACTGGCCGAGCCACATCACCTGGCTCCCTGTTTCAGTCCCCTTTTTTTCAGTTGAATGGGCAACTCTGTCTCCAAGGCATTCCAGTCACCAGTTGAAACGGTGCCCAGATTTATGTGAGTTTTTGTGCAGCAACCCTCTGCGCTGGTTGAAACAGCCACGCTGGAGACTCATGGCGCTTTTCCACCCAGGAATCTCCTGGTCTGTGGGCAGTAAAAGTTTGGAAATGCAGTGATCACTCACCCTCTGCATTTTTGCTGGGAACTGCAATCCTGAGCTGTTCATATTCGGCCATCTACTGGTTTTATTTCTGGGTAAAATGGTGTTGTTGGTTTCAAGAAAATAACATAGATGTTATTGTGAATGTACAAAAACTTTTTTATACCCTTATTCTATAAAAAGACAAAATATAAATGTAAGTCTATAAAAACTTGATGTAAGTTTGCAAAGAGTCATCAGTCTCTTTGAATCTTTTCTTAGCCCCTTTAGAAAATTTTGAAATTTTGCAAGTAGATTCTTGAATACAAGGTTCTGGGGTTGAAACCACCTTTGCAAAAATTCTGACAGCGAGAAAATTATAGCAGCGAGGGAGTTCTGGTCTAGTCAACTCCCCTCCTGTCTTTAGCCTTCAAGCTGCCTTAATTATTCCTGGGCTTGGGCCAAGCTAACTTTGGGAGACATTTAGTGTACAGTTTAAATGATAATAGATTTTCCCCAAAAGTCAACCACCTTTGTAAAGCAGTAATGAGAGACCACCAGGCTAGGAGGATGAGAGGGGCCTGAATTCTGTTAAGGTGCAGACATCAATGATTGTCAGCCATTATTCCAGAGGTCATAAGATATGCAACTTCTGCAATTACTCCTGCAGATAACACCACTATTGTAGAACCTAATATTGGCCTTTTGAGATGTCTTTTCAAGTTTTATGCATGTCTAACGATGGAAGGCTCCCACCAGCCACTCCTGTGGCCCCACCCGGAAGTGACTCAGCATGAATGGGGACCATTTCCCACACCCCTGTGATGGCATCCCCCAACAAATCAGCAGCAAGCACCCATTGCCCAGCCACCCACTCTCCTCCCTCAAATTATCCTTGAAAAACCCTAGCCTCCTAATGTTTGGGGAGGCTGATTGGAGTAATAATAAACTTCAGTCTTCTAGCTCTACATGTGTAAAACTCTTTCTCTATCGAAATTCCTCTACCTTGATAAATTGTCTCCATTCGGGCAGTGAGAAAGAAGAACCAACTGGGTGGTTACAGGGTGAACTCAGATATCCCTGGCCCCAACCACTGCAGATGACAGAAGTCTGTCCTTGTCCTCATTCCATCCACACAACAGGCTCAGAGGGCTGCTCTCCTCTCAGAGAAGCTGTTGTGATGATGAGAAGCCCTGGGAGAGTGGCAAAGCCAGTCTTCCAAGGGCCATCTTGTTCAGGTGGGGAGAGGGAAAAGTTCCACCAAAATGGAGGAGACAGGTAGAGCAACAGCATAGAAACTCTCCTGGAAAGTGGGCCACTCTGTCAGCCCAGCAGCAGCAAGTGGTCTGAGAAGTGGCCAAGTTAACTGGAAGGAAAACAGAGATGCAGTCATAGGCCACATACCCAGGACATCAGGTCAGCAGCCCCAATCCAGGGCCACACCTCCACCCACCAGCTCCTGCTGCCCAGCGTTCAGCTTCACCTCTGAAGACTGATGCCTGAAACTAGAGGTGATGTGGGCTGGAGACAGGCATGTCCACCAGCAAAGAGACACCTCAGGGTGTCTAGTTAATCCTACATCCTTCTAGGTGTCAGGTGGTGGGAGACTCGGCCCGGCTAGTTAGGACCTTGGGGCCCAGACTTGGGCATGTGCACCCAGGGGTACACCTTCACTGGAAGAGGGGAAGAAAATATTGGCACTTCAACTTATATTTATTATCGATATTTTAAATTGATATTCTTTTAAAATTTCTTTTATGGTTGCAAAATATATATAGCATATAATTTATCATGTTAGCCACTTTTAAGTGTAGAATTCATTGGCATTAATTACATTCACAATGTTGTGCAGCCATCGCCTCTACTTCCAAAATATTTCATCACCCCAGATGGAACCTCTGCCCATTAAGTGATGAGTCCTTAATCCCCCTCTTCCCAGCTGCTGGTAACCATTCCCTCTGTGAACTGGTCTCTATGAATTTGACCTTTCTAGATAGTTTATATACATAGAATCATACAATATTTGTCCTTTTTTGACTGGCTTGTTTCACTTGGGTTTTCAAGACTCACCCATGTTGTAGTGTGTATCAAAATTTCCTTCCTTTTTAAGGCTGAATATTCCATTGTGTGGGCATACTGCACTTTGTTCATCTGTTAAACTGGTGATAGACTTTCAGTTGTTTCTAGCTTTGTGAATGCTGCTGCTCTAATCACTGGGGTATCTACTTTGAGTATTTTCAATTCTTTTGGGTATATATTTAGAAGTGGAATTTCTATCCTTTTTTATGTTTAAAAGTATCTGCTTTTGGGTTTCATAACATATACAATAGGTTAGTAGAACAGTAAAGATATGATTTATAACTTGACACACATATTTTGGGGATCCCAAAATATTTTCTGCAAAAAGCCCAATATAAAAAATAAGGACGTCATTAGGTTAGGGCTTTATGTAGAGATTCTGGTGGTTACATGGTTAATTCCCAGATTTCTAGTTTTGCATAGAGATGGGGGACAATGTGTCCCAGCTAGACTGGGACAGTCCCAGCTGACGTCCTCCTCCTGATGTAATTGTTAGCAGTGCTCCTTCACCCTCACCAAGGCCTGCCCTCCCTGGGAGAGCAGAAACGCATGCAGTTCAGAGCAGGTGGGAAGAGAGACCAAGGAGAGTTGGCTCAGCACCACCACATGCCTAGAAAGGCAGCTCAGAAAGATCCGGTGCATGGAAGGCACTACATTTTACATTTAAAATTTTAATTCTGTTTATTCTAGAGAAAGGGCCTCACTCTGTCATCCAGGCTGGAGTGCAGTGGCATGATTATAGCTCACTTGAGCTCCTGGGCCGAAACGATCTTCCTGTTTCAGCCTCCTGAGGAGCTGGGACTTCAGGCACACACCACCATGCCTAGCTTTTTCTAAGAGATGGGGTCTTGCTATGTTGCTCAGGCTGGTCCTGAACTCCTGGGCTCAAGCGATCTTCCTGCTTTTGCCTCCCAAACTGCTGGGACAATAGCTAAGAGCCATCACACCTGGCCAGCACATATTTAATGGCCACCATTTTTGCTTTTAGAAGAGTATGTCTGAGGTATTGACTGTCCCTTGGGCCCCTCTTCCTTCTAGAGCAAGGGGACCTCAGGCTGGGCATGCATTCATGAGCTCGTGGCTCTGAAGTGAGGAGGCACCCTTAGTGTAGGATACACTGGATATGTCATGTATTCAAGTAGGGAAAGCAGCAGCCCAGACTGTGCCCCTCACATCCTGAGAGTTTAACACCCTCTAGGTGGGGAAAAGGTCAAAATGATCTTCTAGAAATAGCTGCCCCTCTCAGTCATATTTCCACAGTTGTTAATTAAGAGCTGTCCAATACTTTTCAAAAACCATTAAAAGCAGTTGAATGTCAGAAAAAAATAATTGCAGCCATAGCTTCCTCTCCCAATCATATCAAATCATACATAGTTCTGTTTCTACACCCATTTTTATCTATATACATATTTTCCATAGTTGTAATATTTTCACTGAAAATTACTTTTGAGTAGCTTATCATGTATCTGCACATTTGTCAGCTTAAATGACTGCCTAACCATCCACTGAGTCAATATGCCATGCTTTATTTAATCACTGTAGGGTGTTGGATATCAAGAACCTCTGAAGAAGGTTGCAGTGACCCGAGATGGTGCCACTGCTCTCCAGCCTGGGTGACAGAGTAAGATCCTGTCTAAAAAAACAAAAAGGAACCTCTGAAGACATTGGCCAGGCGCAGTGGCTCACACCTATAATTTTGGCATTTTGCAAGGCTAGGGGGTGGGGGGCAGATCACTTGAGGTCATGAGTTCAAGACCTGCTTGATCAACATGGTGAAATCCCATCTCTATCAGAAATACAAAAATTAATTGAGCTTGGTGGTTTGCACCTGCAATCCCAGCTACTCGGGAGGCTGAGGCAGGAGAATCACTAGAACCCTGGAGACAGAGGTTGCAGTGAGCCAAGATTTACACCACTGCACTCCAGCCTGGGCCACAGAGCAAGGCTCTGTCTCAAATAAAAAACAAAACAGAAAAACAACCTCTGAAGACATCTTGAAGGAGGGTGGGCACCCCTGGGGGACTAGCCTCATCTTAGAGTCATTGCAGAGCTCTCCCAGGCCCAGCTGGAGCCCAGCCATCTTGTTCCTTTGTGGAGGCTTCAAGCGAAAGCTTTTGAAGCCATAAGGAAAGGTTGAATTTTGAAGACAAAAGTAACTTTCCTCTTTTGAAGGCAGCATGGAGCCAAGAAAGCCTGTGGAGCCTGACATGAAGGCACAGGCTCTGAGCCTGGCACATCCATCCACCTTCTGCTTATGAGACCTTGGGCAGGCCCTAAACCCTCTGAGGCCTCAGCTCCCCTCCTGTAAGTGGTGACAAACCTCACAGGGTTTTGGTCCTGACGTGGAAAAAGTATCTGGAAGGAAGCAGTGCTGTGTAAGTGTCGTTATGACTGTGGGGACTCAGCAGGACCTAGGCCAGGAACAAGGCCTAGAGTTGATGAGGGCCTGGGCTCCAGAAGTGGGCGGGATGGCTGGGTGGCAGCTCTGCGGACTAGCATGCTGGCCTCCCCGCCATGAGTTTTCCTTCTCCCTGCAGGCTGAGTCCCTGCCAGTCCCCTGCTTCTGTCTCTCCCAGAGCTGCTTCTCACAGATCCATCCTCAGAGGGAGGACTGGGCTCTCCAGTTAATGCATGTGTCCTGCTAAGGCAGAGAAAAGCTCAAGGCTTTCCTGGTACTGTTTAAAAACACACTGGCAGGGCGCAATGGCTCACACCTGTAATTCCAGCACTTTGGAAGGTCAAGGCAGGCAGATAACTTGAGCCCAGGAGTTTGAGACCAGCCTGGGCAACATGGTGACACCCAGTCTATACTAAATATGCAAAAAATTAGCTAGAGCCTGGTGGTGTATGCCTGTAGACCCCGATACTCAGGAGGTTGAGGTGGGTGGATCACCTGAACCCAGCTGCAGTGAGCTGTGATGGGGCCACTGCACTGTGGTCTGGGTGACAGAGTGAGACCCTGTCTCAAAAGAAATAAATAAAATAAAAACATATAGGTTGGATTTTAATTGATAAATCATAATTGACACCTGAGCATCAGGACTAACAGAAAGCTGAAGTTCATGCTGGGCCGCAGTAGACAGCATGGCCCTCAGCTCCACTGAAGGAAGAGCGCTGCACCAAGATGTGCCCTGCTGCTGCACCCTGGCTTCCCCGTGGCTGGGAGACCTGTCTCCACACGCCACTCTCAGTCCCTACTGCACAGTGGCTCATGGTGGCTGACATGCTGTATTTGAGGGTGAGAGTCCTCACTTCAGCATCTGGACAGTTCTGACCTCTGTTTCAATCTGTGTCCCAAGCATCCATCCCAGCGGCCCTCACTAAGAGGAGCTCTCTGACCCTTTGAGGGTGGGACACATACCCAAATGAGTAGTGTGATTATGAAGGCCCATTTCTTGCCCTTCCCCCACACATATCTTGCCCCTCCCACACCTTGACCCTGGACCTAAAGCCGCAGGACAGGCCTTAGATGTCATTGGGTCTAAGTCCCACTTCCATCTTCCAGAGTGGCCTCACGCTCTCAGGACCGCTGCGTGGCTGTCAGGGGCTGTGAGGGCCAACTGAGAATGCATGTGTGAATCTGGTTGTCAGGACTTTAGTTGTGATTGTTTATTTATTTAGTAGAGACAGAATTTTGCCATATTGTCCAGGCTGGTCTAAACACTTGCCTCAACCTTCTAAAGTGCTAGGATTACAGGGGTGAAACATTGTACCAAGCCTATGTGATTGTTTAATTTTTTAGGCCTCAACTCATTCTAAACTACAAAAAAAAAAAAAAAAAGCAGGTTTAAGGCAAGATTATTGTTATTAATTTTTATTGTTGGTGGTGGTGGTGGTGTTTTTTTTTTTTGGGGGGGATGGAGTCTTGCTCTGTCGCCAGGCTGCAGTGCAGTGGCACAATCCCGGCTCACTGCAATCTCCGCCTCCCTGGTTAAAATGATTCCTCTGCCTCAGCGTCCCGAGTAGCTGGGACTACAGGTACACACCACCATGCCCAGCTAATTTTTGTATTTTTAGTAGAGACAGGGTTTCACCATATTGGCCAGGATGGTCTCGATCTCCTGGCCGCATGATCTGACTGCCTTGGCCTCCCAAAGTGCTGGGATTACAGGCGTGAGCCACTGTGCCCGGCCTGTTATTACTGTTAATAGGACACCTGGGCCCTTTCCTCCTTCATGTCAACACTGAGTCTATGGTGTCCCTCCCCATCCCGGGCCCATTCACCCCTATGGCTGCAGCAGCTGGGCCCTGCGTTGGCCACTCCTCCAAGTTCCTTCCATAAAGCTAGTAAAGCATCCAGGAGGGGAAGGTAAGGGACGGTGTGTAAATGGGAGAAACTTCATCAAGGTAAGGAAGGCATGGGAATCTAAAGGTGAAAAACCATGATGTGGCTGACACTGATGCCGGAAGTTACTGAAGGGGGCCTCCCAGGAAGCAGCAGCTCAGTGTGTCACTATCCGTTTCCAAGGAAAAACCTCGTCCTCTCAACAAGTGGAAAGAGGAGATTCTGCAGCGTGTGTGTCCCTGCCAGGCCGCCTTTATAGAATCAAGTTCCAAAAGTAGAACAGGGTGATCCTGGGGAGCCCTCCCACCTTCCTCAGCCCTGGGATGCCTGCCTGAGGCCTGTGCTGTCTTCTCTGTTCCCTCTCCTTACCTGGCTGGAGCAGCTGTAGGACGGGGCCGCCCGGCAACCATCATCCAGCCTTTCATCCCTATACTTGTCTCCAGCGTTGCCAGCAAGTTAAGCCTAATCATTGCACAATGAAAGGCTGTTTCTCTCAAATGGATGCAGACAACCTTAGCCTTCAGGGGCAGCGTCTTATTTTGCTTACAGGTAAGGCTGTTTTTTAAAGAAATGCTAACAACCCTCTTGACTTGACAAGGATCCTGGTTGCCATCACTGTACTGATGGATTGATTGATTCATTCATTCAGTAAGCATGGACTGAGTGCCTGATAGAGTGTGCCGGTGAGTCTTAGATTTACTGCCTCCTTGACACCGTCTTTCAGAAAGAATTCTTTTGACTCTTTTGTTTGTTACCTCAAAATGTTCTGCCTGTGCAAAGTTTCAAATCAACCTGGATTTGAAGGCCCGTGAGACTGATCCTCAATCCTTCCCTGCACAGCCCGCTGCCTCAGCACTCTCCCCGTCAGGCCATTCACTCAAGTGCTTTACTTCCAACATTTTCCTACTGAAGGCCCAGCCCTCTCCTCTAGCCAAATTATGGTATGCCACTTTAAGTTATTTAGATTTCTATTTTAAGTGAGTTTCACATAAGTAAAACCCATTGTTAATGTCATTGGGAAGGGTTATTTTTAAATTAAGAGGTGTGCCATACCCTGCCAAATATGATAATGTATATAGTAGCACCTAGCACAGTGCCTGGCGCATTGTGGACAGGCAGTAAATATGAGCTGAATGAATGAAGGAATGGGCTGCACTTTCTGAAGGGATGAGGCTCCCTGAGGAGAGAGGAGTGGTGGCCCCTGTGAAGTTGGCCAGGTGGGCTGTTGAGCAGACAGTCCCTTCTGGAATTGCACTTTCATGAGTGCCTAGGACCAGCTTGGGGCCCCTCAGGCATCTGAATTTTTGCTCCACTTTGGTTTATATAACCCACTTGTTATCCAGATTCTGCCTCTTGATAGTTCTTTTTTCTCCAGCTCTCACTATGTTGCCCAGGCTGGTCTTGAGCTCCTGGGCTCAAGCAGTCCTCCTGCCTCAGCCTCCAGAGTAGCTGGGACCACAGGTTCACCACTCCCGACTTTGACAGTTTTTAAAACCTCCCAAGCCTTGATTTTCTTTCTAAGATGGTTTAACAATTGGTATATACGCTAATAACTAGTACACAGACTAATGCAGTGTGCATGTATACCGTCATCAGTGACATCTACATCCTTTGTCTCACTGACTCATGGTAAGACCTGGAGAGCTCCCAGGAGGGGTATGGAGATGCTGGAATCTGAGGGTATTGTGATTGGACAATGGTGACTCCACGTTCCTTAGTCCATTCCTGATGCCCTAACAAAACACTTTAGAGAGTAATTTATAATTAGACACTTCTTTCTCACCATGCTGGAGGCTTTCCACCATCAAGTGTCAGCAGTGAAGGGGGCCTTTTCCTCACGGATGGGGATTCTTGCTGGGTGCTGACTCAGCACAGACCCGGCTCTGACGTGGCAGGGGTGGGGTAGAAAGGGGAGCAGTCTGTAGAAGTAGCTGAAGGGAGGAGCTCCTTCCAACCCTCTTAGAAGGCATCAGCCCGGCTCCCCTGACTACGGAATCACTTCCCTGGAGGCTCCCTCTTACTGCTGTTGCACTGGGGACTGGGCTTCAACCAGTGCAGCAGGGAACGCGCGCTCAGACCCAGCAGTCGGGTCTGTCTGCCTCGCTGGGCTGCACCGAGGCTGCTGGGCAGGCTCAGGCGGGCCTCCAGGGCGCGGCCTGGCCCCACGTGCGGAGAGGCGGGCGCAGTAGAGTTCTGCTGTGTGCATCCCCTGCAGCTGGGCCGGGAGGTGCCTCCTAGAGGAACAGAGAGTGCTGCTTCAGCGCCGGCCACGTGGGCCAGGCTCAGAGAAGTGGGGGCCGGGGGCTGGGACCTGGACCCGCAGCGGGCTCCAGGGAGACGTGTGCCAACGCCCACTTCCGGGCCACCGGTGGGGTAAAGCTGCCCCTCTTTGCTCCCAGCGAAGAGAACCCTCCTTCCTCTAAGTATTGTCTTCAGCAACCAAGCTTTTGTGTTTGCTAAATTTCTTGTGCTCTGAGCGCTACCACGACGGCCCCCCCAGTCTTCCCCTTCCCCCCACATCCGTTCACTCTCTTTGACCTTCTGCCAAAACTCTGTTTCTGAATGCTCGCTGCCCTCCCTCCCATTTCCTCACCGCGTTTCAGGCACTGTAAGTTCTTGGTGCTCAAACCCCCTACGGTTACGTAAACAGAACTCTGCATTTATCTTCTTTCCCTTTCTTCGGAGCTTTGTTTTCAAGTTCATTAGGGACTTCCTGTGGGTGTAATTACTGCTCTGCAGTTTTGCGCGCTGCCCACCTTCCCCCTGTTTTGTTAAAAATGCCATAGATCTTCTGAGATTTCTTTCACTTTTAAAGTTATTACCTGTCTGCCTGCACATCAATCTTGTTGATTTTATTTCAAGGCACTTTCCGGAGTGAACTTCTGCATAGCAATTCTTTTGTCTCTCCCCATCCCCCCACCTTTCTTTTGCAGGAAGATGAGATAGGACAGAAGAAAAGAATTAGAACTTTAGAACTCCAGGACACAACCTTAGTCCCTTCAAGCACCATCTGCAGACAGATGCTGTGCTGGCCTCAGCACCCTGTCTGGTGAAACTGCTTGCGGTGACATCAGCTGAATGTGTGAGAGGCTTCCACGGATGTCCTGACTTTTACACCAAGGAAGGGCTTTCTCCTCACTCTCCATTCTTCATCCCACTCCATTCATTCGCTTTCTCCCCTCCCCATGGGTGAGGCGGTCTTTCCTCTAGCTGAGAGTGGAGGCCTTGGACAACTAGATGTGTCTTCTGGGATGTCACAGTTGGGCCACTTCCCACCTCTTGCTCAGGGTGGTGGCTTAAATGAAACTCCTGTAGCAACTCACAGAGCATTTGATTAAAGCTAAGATTGATTGGAACTCACAGGTCAGAATGAAACAGTAATTTCCCTCGGGTTGCACTGCCACTGCTAAGGAGCAATCGCCTAATTCCACACAGAGCTTGCTAATTCTGTGGGCCTAACAGAGGACTCCAGATGGGCAACTAGGAGCTAAGAACTGCACCCTATATGACTAGGAGCTAATTTTCCCTGGATCCTCAAAGAGGTTGCCTATTTGACCCATGTCATCACAGGGTGAAATGTAAGTCCTTTCTGAATTCTCAGAAGCTGAGCCTTGTGACATCAGCCATGGGAAATACATTTCCTTTAAACTGGTCACCAGGTCTTACTGTGATACATTCCTTGACTGGACAGTGATCTTTCCTGTTTAGTCATTACTCAGCCAGACGCTTCCCTGTGAGGATGCTTCCCCAGGAAGGAATAACCCAGCCCATTTCAGGCTGTGGATGGGCCCTGTCTACTTTAACTTTGTACTCAGCCCCACTCATTTCTGTGAACTGGGATTTTGATTATTCTGATTCCCACAACTCCTCTTGTGAAAAAGATACTGGGATGAATGCACTGGCCCAGCCCCCTCCTTTTTGAGTGTGCCCTGGAAAGCAGAGGCAGGTGATGTTACTAAAACGCCCAGGTTCTGTCTAGGCCCTGCTGCTGCCTGCTCCCTACACAGAAAGGCAGTCACAGAGATGACAAGTATTGCCAAGGAAGAAGGCTTTAACTGGATGCTGCAGCTGAGAAGTTGAGGAGATGGGAGCTCAGTCTCAAATCCATCTCCCTATCTACCTAAAACTAGGAGTTTCTACACCAGGCAAGAAAGGTAACAATGTGTAAGAAAATAGGAACTAGGGAGGGGCAAGGAAGCAGTCATAAGGAATGAAGGGTCTGGCATTTCATTGCCTGGATGTGTTGACCCCGTGAGTTTTTCTTTTTTTCTTTTCTTTTTTTTTTTTTTTTTTTTTGAGAGAACTGAAGGTGTTTCCTGAGGAAGGGATTCAGATTAAAAAAAATATAAGGTTCAAAACTTAGGACCAGAAGGGTCAATTTCTATGTTTATCCAAAGAACGATCTATGGGACTATTGGGTCCTTTCAGTGGGAGGCCCCAGGGCCATGCCCCAGAAGAGGAGGAGAGAGGAGTTTAGGGAGTGAAAGCACAGGGAAGTGAGGAACCTGGAGTATTGCAGGGCCAAGCTGAGGGGCTATGGCAAGAGAGGTGAAGAAGAAAGACAAAGCAGCAAGCCAGCAGGCAGAGGGAGGTACAGTGAGGCAAAAGCTGGTTCTGGAGCCATCAGGTAAGCACATTCAGCTCCTTTTACAGCTGGCTTAGGACACGTCGTGGAGCTAGGGTGGGGCCAGGAGCCGTATCTCCACTATCCTGTATTCCTAGATTAATTGCAAATAGTTTGTTCTGAGTTTTAGGGTCTTTTGGGATGGATGATGGGGTGGTTACAGGAGCTCATTCTTTGTCAACCGTAGGCAGCCGAGAAGGCCTCCTCAAAAACCACAGGGCTCAGGTAAAACCGTCTGTACGGAACACACCGTGAGTGGTCAATAACCAGTCATGGTTAGATTATCCAAAGCCCATGCTGGAGGAGAGGGTATGAAAATGGCATGGGAAATATTACCGAAAAGTGAGGGGGCACATTTAAAGAAAAAAGAGAATGAGATAAGAAGGGGGCTTAGGTAGGTCTGACACTCGGTGGGGGCTGTGAGCTGGAGGACCCAGTGCTGGAGAGCTATCCCTGGTTTGTGAAGAGTTACTTGCAAAGTAACCTCCCTAAACTGAACTATCCAGAAAGGTCAGCATGAATTGGCACACATACATTTTTTTGTAAGATATTGTAAGACATCATCTGTTATATGTCAGATCAAAAAGTAGTTTGTACCAAGTCATAGCTCCCAACCTTCTCAAGTATGATGTCCATCTTCTCTCTCGCCTTTTAACTCTTTTTAATAGTGAAATATGACAAACATAGAGGAAAGTGCATTAAAACCTAAGTGTTGACTGCTGGTTTTTCATCAAGATAGAGAGTCCCATTCCTCCCAGACACTCCCTCTTACAGGTAAAATCTCTGGACATAACACAACAGACAGCAGAAGAAAATTCTGAAAGCTGGAATAAGGAAGGAAAAAGCCTAGGGACCTCAGACCTTGAGGAATGGCAGGTGTGAGTCCTTGGGTTTCCTTAGCACTCCCCCATACTCTGGATGGGGCACTGCAGAAGCCTCCAACCAGAAACCACCAACAGGCACAGACAAGAAACATCTAAAAAAAGCCTGGTCTTCCCTGGCCAAAGCACAGGGAAAAGGCTGGCCGGACAACAAAAGGAAACCTTTTTGGCAATGCCCGCTCTACCCCAGCAAAACTCTAATGCGCTGAACAGGAGCTTTCAGCTTCACTTGTACCCTCTACTCTGCAGAAGCTGATTGAGCGCTTGGACTCTCAGGCACAGTGGGGCGAGCACTCAAGCTGGGAGCTGATCCTCTGTTCCCTTGGCAGAGCAAACCCAAATGGGTAAACACAAAAAAAATAATAGTTAAACTTCTTAACATCATAATTAAACACCCATAACTATAAACAAAGGAGAAAATATCGAAAGAGCCAGAGAGAAATGAAGTATTATTCATGGGGAACATCTGTTTGAATGACAGTGGATTTCTCATCTTGAAACCATGGAAGCCAGAAGGAAGAGGCACAACATTTTTCAACTTGAAAGCAGAACTTAGAATCACAAATCCAATAGCCACTGAAAATGCCCTTGAGGAATGATGGAAAAATCAGACATTCTCAGACGAAAGAAAAGAGAATTTATTGCCAACCTAGAAGAAATGTGCTAATGCTAAGAAAACTACAAACTACGAAACTCAACTGGGATGATAAAGACAACCTAAATAGTTCCATAGCCGCTACAAAAATTAACATTATAAGTAAAACGCTCTCAAAAAAGAAATCTTCAGATGAAAATACTTTAAGGAGTATTAATACCAATTTTACACAATCTATCTCAGCAGAAGAAAGAACATTTCCCAACTCATTGTATAAGGCTAGTATTACCCTGATACCAAAACCAGAAAAAGTCAGTGCAATAAAGAAAGTTATAGACCACTGTCTCTATAAATTTAGACGTAAAATTTCTCAACAAAATTGTGTGAATCTAATACAGCATCATATATAAAGAATTACATACACCATGATGAAGGGGGCTTTATTCCAGATATGCAAGACTGGTTCAATATTCCAAAATCAATCAATGTAATTTACCATGTTAACCTGCTAAAGAATAAAAATGATTATGTCATTTGATGCAGAAAAAAAGATTAACACAATCCTATGCCCATTCACAATAAAAACTCTCAGCAGACTAGGAATGGTGGGGAGTGGTGGGGAGAATCCTTAACTTGAAAAAGAGCATCTATTTATAAACCTAGGTTGGGCACAGTAGCTCATGCCTGTAGTCCCAACTTGCTGGGAGGCTGAGATGGGTGGATTGCTTGAGCCCAGAAGTTCAACACCAGCCTGGGCAACATGGCAAAACCCCATCTCTTCAAAAAATACAAAAATCAGGCTGGGCATGGTAATCCCAGCACTTTGGGAGGCCGAGGAGGGTGGATCACTTGAGGTCAGGAGTTTGATACTAGCCTGGCCAACATGGCGAAACCCTACCAAACAATACAAAAATTAGGTGGGCATGGATCACTTGAGGTCAGGAGTTTGAGACCAGCCTTGCCAACATGGTGAAACTCAGAAACAATACAAAAATTACCCGGGTGTGGTGATGTGTGCCTCCAGCTACCTGGGAGGCTGAGGTGGGTGGGAGAATTGCCTGAACCTAGAAAGTGGAGTTTGCAGTGATCCAAGATCACGCCACTGCACTCCAGCCTCCATGACAGTCTCAAACAACAACAACAAAGAAAAAAAAAGAGAGAGAAGAAAAGAAAAACGAAAATTAGCCTGGCAGAGTGGTGTGCCTGTGGTCCCAGCTACTCAAGAGGCTGAGGTGGGAGGATCACCTGATCCTGGGAGTTCAGGGCTTCAGTGAACCATAATTGTGCCACTGCACTTCAGTCTGGGTGACAGAGCAAGACCTTGTCTGAAAAAAAAAAAAAACCCAAATACTTAATGGAGAAAGATGGAATGCTTTCTCCCTAAAATTGGGAAAGAGACAAGGAGTCTGTTCTCACCACTCTAATTCAACAGAGTGCTAGAAATTCTGACCACTGAAATAAGGCAAGAAAAAGAAATAAAAGGCACAAAGATTAGAAGGAAAGAAATAAAACTGCTCTTATTTTTTAAAGACCTGGTTGTCTACATAGAAAATTCCAAGGAATTTATGAATAACTCCTAGAATTAATGTGAAGTCAGCAAAGCAGCAGGATATAATAGCAATACAGAAAAATAAATGGCATTTCTGTATATTGATAATGAACATTTCAAAACCAGCATTAATAACACAATACCATTTATAACAGTTCCAAAGAAAATTATATAATTGGGTATGAATATAAAAATATGTACAAAATTTGCATGCTAAAATTATGAAATGGTTTTGAAAGAACTCAAAGAGGATTTAACTAAGTAAATCCAACCAAGTTCATGAGTTGGATGACTCAACTTCATAAGGATGTCAATTCTCTCCAGATCGATTAAGTTTAATGTAGGCCAGGCCCAGTGGCTTATGCCTGTAATCCCAGCACTTTGGGAGGCTGAGGCAGGAGGATCACGAGGTCAAAAGATTGAGACCATTCTGGCCAACATGGTGAAACCCTGTCTCTACAAAAAATAAAAAAATTAGCTGGGCATGGTGGCGTGCACCTGTAGTCCCAGCTACTCGGGAGGCTGAGGCAGAAGAATTGCTTGAACCTGGGAGATGGAGGTTACAGTGAGCCAAGATCACGCTACTGCTCTCTAGCCTGGTGACAGAGGGAGACTATGTCTCAAGAAAAAAAAGTTTAATACAATTTCTCTTAAAATCTCAGCTAGGTGCTTTGTAGACAAAGACAATCTTATCCCAAATTTACGTGAAAAGGCACAGGTCCTGGAATAGCTTAACCAAGCTGGATAAAGATTAAAGAAGGAGAAGCCAGTCTATCTTGCTATGTAGCTACAGTAATCAAGGGAATGTGGTATAGGCAGAGAGACAGATATGTAGGCAAATGTGGTAAAACAGAAAACCCAGAAATAGACCCACACAAACATGCTCAAAGGATTTTTATCAAAAGTGCAAAAGCAATTCGATAGAGGAAGAATAGTCTTTTCAATAAATGGTTCTGGAGAAATTGGACATCCATAGGCAAAAATGAACCTTGACCTGTCTCAAACTGAGCCAAAAAATTAGCTCCAAATGGATCACAGACTTAAATGCAAAAGATGTACAAATTGAACCTTGGCAGAATTAAAAACTTTTGCCCTGGCCAGGTGTGGTGGCTCACCCTGTAATCCCAGCACTTCGGGAGGCTGAGGAGAGTAGACTGCTTAAGCCTGGGAGTATAAGACCAGCTTTAGCAACACGATAAACCCCATCCTATCAAAAATACAAAAACTAGCCAGCGTCATAACCCGGTCTCTAAATAAATAAATAGAATAAAATGAAAAATAAATAAAAAAAAAAAACCCAAAACGTTTGCCCTATGAAAGACCTTATAAAAAAGGCCTAAAAGCAAACTACGGACTGAAAAAATATTTGCAAACCACGTATCTGACAAAGGACTAGAATCTAGAATAACAAACTTTCGAAATTCAAGAACATGTACATGTATTTCTTTTGGGTAAATATCAAGGAGTGGGATTACTGGGTCATAGCTTAAGACAATCCTTAACTGATTTTCAAAGTAGCTGTAGTAACTTTCATATCAACTAGAGCATATGAAAGCTCCTGTTTCTCCACATTCTAGCAGTTTACATGGTTTGTCTTTTTAATTTTAGACGTTCTGGTGTAAGTTTAGTGATATCTCATTGTAGTTTTAATCTGCATTTTTCCATTATTAAAGAGGTTGAATGTGATGGTAAAAACTATGTGTCCAGTTGGCTAGGCTCTGGTATCCAGTTGTTTGGTCAGACACCAGTCCAGATGTTGCTGTGAAGGTGTTTTTTAGATGTCATTAACATCTAAATCTAGACTTTGAGTAAAGCAACTTACCCTCCATTAGGCAAGCAGAATCCAATCCAATCAATGGAAGACTTCAAAAGCAAAGCCTGAGATCACTGAAGGGGAAGGAATTCAGCCTCCAGCCTACTCTGGACTCAGGCCGGAAACATCAACCCTCCCCTGAGTCTCCAGCCTGCTGGTCTTTCTTGTGAATTTCAGACTTGTCAGTCTCCACAAATGTGTGAGCCAATTCTAAAATAAATCTCTCTCTCTCTTATATACATCCTATTGGTTCTATTTCTCTAGCAAGCCCTAATACCTCAATGTCTGTTGGCCATATGGATTTCCTCTTTTGTTAAGTACCTATTCCAGTCTTTTTCTTCTGTTTTTCTTTTTAAATTTATCAAATTTATTTATTTTTAATTAATTATTTTTTAACTCAAGCCACAATATGCTTTGAGGTTTTTTTTTTTTTTTTTTTTCTATTTGGTATATGTATCTTTTTTGTAATAAGTTGTAGGCATTTAAAATATATTCTGTGTATGCTCTCTGTGCAGTGATATATTTTACAAATATATTCCCTTGAAGCTTGTCTTTCCACTCTCCCACTGGTATCATTTAATAAATTAAAGTTTGTAAATTTAATGTAGTCTAATTTGTCAATCTTTCCTTTAGTTAGTGCTTTTTGTATTCCTAACCCAAAAACATAAAGTTATTTTTCTATGTTACTTTCCAAAGCCTTTACTATTTTTTTCTATCACAGCTAGCTCTATAATGCTCCTGGAATCAATTTTTGTATATGGCATGAAGTGGGGGTCACGTTTCACCTTTTTCCCCACATGGATATCTAATTGTGCCAGTACAATTTATTGAAAAGATCACTCTTGCCCCCCTTATTCTACATCTTTTTCATAAATCAAGTGTCTATATATGCATGATGTATTTCTGGGTCTGCATTTTGTTCCATTGGTTTTATTTTTCTCTTCTTGAACTAATAATATAAATTACTTTCAGCTTTATATGAAGCCTTGATATCCAATAAAATAAACTCTCCCACTTTGCTCATTTTTCTTTTTTGAAGAGTGCTTGACTCTGCTGGACAATTTGTACTTTTATATAAATTTTAGAATCATTTCGGAAAAGTCTATGCACACAGAAAATCTATTGTTGGAACTGCATTGAATCTACATCAATTTAAGGAGAATTGACATCTGTGTAATATTAAAATTTCCAGTCCACAGACATGATATCTCTTTGCATTTATTTAGATCTTTAATTTTCTAATGACTTAACTTTCTGTTCAGAAGTCTCACACGTTTCTTGTTAGATTCATTCCTATTTTCTTGATGCTATAATGTGTCAAAACCTTTCCTATACCTCTTAATCTCAAATTTTAATTAATTCTTTTAAAAGATTAATATACTTTTAATCTCAAATTTCTTTTTTTGGTTATTTATTGGTATATACAAATGCAACTGGTTTTTAAATTATTGACTTCTGTATATCCAGCAACGTTGCTAAACACAGTTATTGATCTTAATAGTTTATCTGTGTATTCTTTTGCATTTCTACTTATGTGAGTATAGCATTCATAGATAATGGTAGTTTCTTCCCCCTGCTCTCTTATTTATTTTTGCTTTACTGCACTGCCTAGGACCTCCAGTACAATATTGAATAGAGACACTGATAGACAATATCCTTGTCCGGATCCTCATTTCAAAAAGAAAACTTTCCATATTTCACTCTTAAGTATGATAGTCACTAGAGATCATCTTGTAGTTAGTTACCCTTTATTTGATTAAAATGTTATTTCCATTTCTAGGTTGCTAAGAGTTTTAAAAATATATCATTTAATGGATTATTTATTTATTTATTTATTTTTGAGATGGAGTCTCACTCTGTTACCCAGGCTAGAGTGCAGTGGCTCAATCTCTGCTCACTGCAGCCTTTGCCTCCAGGTTCAAGCAATTCTCCTGCTTCAGACTCCTGAGGAGCCGGGACTACAGGCGCTCACCATCATGCCCAGCTAATTTTTTTTGGTATTTTTAGTAGAGACAGGGTTTCACCATGTTTGTCAGGTGTCTCAAACTCCAGACCTCAAATGATCTTTCCACCTTTGCCTCCCAAAGTTCTGGGATTACAGGTGTGAGCCATTGTGCCCGGCCTAATGCATGTTAATTTTTTTTTTTTTGCGGGGGGGGGGGGGCTCTAGTACTTGCCAGTGGATGTTAAATTTTATCAAAATTTTTTCCTGCATGTATTGAGTCATTTATATCATGTGTTCTCCTTTATTCTGTTAATGTGGTGAATTACAATAATTGTTTTTGTAATGTTAAATCAATTTGGCATTGTTCGGATGAATGTAAATTACTTACAATACGTTTTTATCTATAGCTGCATTCAGGTTGATTATAGGTAGCTCGGGGTTTCCACATCTACATTCATGAGAGAAATTAGCTACTTATCTTACTTTCTCATAAGGTCCTTGTCTAGTTTTGGTATCAAGTTTAAGCTTTCTTCACTAAGTAAGTCACTTCTTTTCCTAGTCGCTGAGCTTTACACTCAGGAAGTCAGGCGCTTTGTTCCAGCACACTGAAGATAGCATTTTACCATATTCCAGATTTTATACTTCTGTTGGGCAGTCTTATTTTAAGTAACTGCATACAATCTATGTTCCATCTTGGACTGTTTTAAGATATTTATGTTTACTTTGTTTTCTGCAGTTTTATTATTGATATATGCATTTGTATTTATCTTGTTTCAGATTTGAATATGTGGACTGACATCTTTGATCAGTTCTCCTTTATCACTAGGCCTCATCCCAAAACTCAGGGGGTTTGCCAGGACCAATCCTCGGAAGGTACTGGATTCCTTCTCTCAGTGCTTTTCTCTCTAACCCCAAGAGGCTGTCCAAAATACCATTAGCCTATCGTCCATCCTTTTCATTGTAGCCAGAGCAAGAGCAGCTCTAAAGGCTGACCTCCCTGACTTTGGTATTATCCTGGATCTTAGCCTTATAATTCTTGTCTATGTTTTAAAAACATAGATTTAAAAAACAGTTTATGGAATTTTCTGGATGTCCAAGGAGGGAAGATTGTTTCTAATCATCTAGTTCACATAAATGGAAATCCTACTAACCATTGTGATCACAAGTGTATATTACCTTTCGAATTCATTGATTGTGAAACTACCCAGTGAGCGATCACATTCTACTAAATTTTATGAATGTTAAAAGTGAATTTCTAACGTATTATTTGTATGTAATAACTGAATACATATTTGAAAAATAGTAGTTTCTATGCAAGTGCTTGAGACACAAAGAGAATCAGAACTGTTCACAATAACTGTACAAATTCTATGGTCCACATAATGAGTAAATATTTCTGAGAAAAGAAATGAAAAGACCATCATTTTATTACATTTTCAACCAACATTTATGAAGCACCTCTACTCAGCCAGGCGCAGTGCCGGGAGCAAGGCCACCGCATGGAGTTGTGTCCGTGTCCCTTTCTCAAGGGCTCCCAGCCAACTGGGAACTGGGCTCTGGTTCATGCTCAGCGAGCCACACCCACCCAAGGGGCTGTCTCCCTACAAAGGGGATCACCTTTTTCTTACCTGTATGAAGGCTAACAGTGGCCCCGGACAGGAACAGCCGCTACAAAAGTAAATAAGGTGAACTTTTGCCCATAAGCATCTGTAGGAGACCTGGAAATGCACTATGTAACCAGAAGGGGATAGGGCGGGAAGCCTTCTGAACTAAGGAATAGCCAAAAATGACTTATCATTAGTGTGTCATTTGTATTTAAATTTGACTTATTCATTACTTTATGAAATTACCTCTGACTTACAGTAAAATCCCATATTTGCATAAGAACTCTTTAGTAGGGAAGATGATTTTATAATGAACTTTTTTTTTTTTGAGATGGAGTCTTTTGCTCTGTTGCCCAGGCTAGAGTGCAGTGGCGCAATCTCAGCTCACCGCAACCTCTGCCTGCCAGGTTAGAGCGATTCTCCTGCCTCAGCCTCCCAAGTAGCTGGGACTACAGGCAGGCGCCACCATGCTGGGCTAATTTTGTATTTTTCAAGGTTTCACTATGTTGGCCAGGCTGATCTTGAACTCCTGATCTCAAGCGATCTGCCCACCTTGGCCTCCCAGCGTGCTGGGATTACAGGCATGAGCCATAGCGCCTGGCCTGAATATATTTTATAAGCAATCACAGCATAGTTACTTAAAAGTTACCTGAAGCCTGGTAGGGAAGACAGACATCAGGAGACAAAAGTGAATGAGTCCTTGATCCAGTTGGAGGACTGGCAGGAGACTGGAACATCATGTTGAAGAAGTTGGATTTTATCTTCTAGTTAATATCTACCTGGGTATAAGCAAAGGAATGCTTTAGAAAGGTGGTTGGAAAGATGGACATAATTTGGGGGAACAGCCTGAAGGTGGCCCCCTGGTTAGGAAGCTGCTCCGGTCATGGGGTCCAGTGGCGGTGGATGCCTGGTAGGGCAGGGCAGCAGGGATGGTGAGGCCAGGCTGGCATGGATGATGGAGAGGCATTTTGGGGTAGGATCCCCACACAGCAGGTTGCCTGATTAATAAAAGACATAATCAAAAGGAAGAAATCAAAAGTGGTTTTTAGCTCTAGTAAAGAAAATTCCAACTGTGGTAAGAGGACCTGTATATAATTAAAAACATAGAACTATTCTATCCCTAAATAAATGATGAAGGGGAGAAACCCCATGACATTATATCTCATTGTTGTTTAATTAGAATAGAAAATTTAAAAATAAAAGTAATGAGATAAACACCAATTTCAATAAAAAGTATTTACGGAATTGTTCTTATCTGACTCATTCTGTTAAAATTTTACATCACCACAAATCTATAAAGTGGTAGAATCTAAACTAATAGGGTTTACTGCGCTGTCCTCCGTCCCTGCTCCAGCATTTAAGTATCTGTGTGGAGCTAGGGGAGGAAGACTCGGGCTGGAGAAAAGGCGTATGCTCGACTCCAAGTCTGTTCAACTCATGTTGGGAATTGTTAGTGCAGTGAAGGCACATTCTTTAACTGAAAAGCAGGCCTTTAATGTTTTAATGATGAGCATCCCCAGAATATTTTTGTCATGTAAAAGAGGTGATTTCTTAAGTACAAATAAGTGATTCTACTAAAGTCTTCATAAGGATTATTACAGAAAAAGGATTCACTGTAATAGGCCTGAGAAAACCCTGGGAACAGTTCCGGCTGGAGTTTTTTGTTTGTTTTGTTTTAGACGGAGTTTCGCTCTTGTCGCTCAGGCTGGAGTGCAGTGGTACAATCCGGCTCACTGCAACCTCCAGCTGGAGTTTTTATTCCAAAGTTTCTCTGCCCTGTGACCACCTTAATACTCTCAGAAAATCTGAGGGCAGAGGGAGGAAATCCTTTGTACGAACCTCTGATTTATAGTCTTGTTCTAAGTGCAGGACATCTGAGGAGGCTCCAGGGAGGGCACATTGATACCTTCCTGGAAAAAGTCGAAGGTGTTGAAGAAGGACAAAGAGGGTATTCCAGAAGAGGAGGAAGGGGGAGGCCAGAGGAGGCAGGCAGAGGGCTGCCTCTTGGTGATGTTCAAGGTATGCTGTTGAAATACAGATAGGTCACAAAACACTATTTCATATTCAACAGGGATTATATCTCACAAATAATACATTTATTGTTTGTTCAATGTTTCTCTGTAACCTTTTTCCCTTAAGGGCTGGGCACAGAGGACTGTTAGCCCAGGGAGGAAGAGCTTTTATGTCACAGAATCAAAGTTTGGTTTTCCACAAGCTGTGAGGAAGAGACTGGAGGGTTAGGACGGGGCCGGCTCCTTGATGGGGAGGGAAGCTTAACAACCATCTGATATAAAGGAGGTGCAAGCAAGTGGAGACCCTGACAGCAACCAGGACCACGTGTGAGGGGACTCAAGACTCAGCCCATCCACTGGGCGTCCTTCCTGAACCTAACAGTGGAGCTTGGCTTGGGGACCCAGTGCTGCCACTTCCTGGGATTGGAGAGAGAGAGAGAGAGAGAGAGAGAGAGAGAGAGAGAGAGAGAGAGTGTGTGTGTGTGTGTGTGTGTGTGTTTACTTTTAACTTTTTATTATCTTGGCCTGGAAAGTGGGGAGGAGGAAGAAACACTTCTGAACACACCATTACCTTCAAAGAGAGAGTGCTCACCTGAAAGAGACTGTTTTCCCCAACAACCAAGTGCTGTATCCAGCTCCAGTGGGAGCTTCAAATCGTCCTCCTCCTGCCTGTGATGAGGGTGGGGGTCTCCATACAAGAAGAGCACAGTTCTAGGAAATAAAATATCCACACATCTTGCAGTCCTCAGGCTTCAAATGTATATGTATTAATATATATATATTTTTAAATATATATATTATTGCATTTTAGGTTCTAGGGTACATGTAAAGAACATGAAGCATTGTTGCAGAGATACATACACGGCAATGTGGTTTGCTGCCTTCCTTCCCATCACCTATATCTGCCATTTCTCCCCATGTTATCCCTCCCCAACTCTCCATCCCCCACTGTCCCTCCCCTAGTCCCCCCCGAAAGACCTCAGTGTCTGATGCTCCCCTCCCTGTGTCCATGTGTTCTCATTGTTCAACACCCACCTATGAGTGAGAACACATGGTGTTTGATTTTCTGTTCTTGTGTCAGTCTGCTGAGAATGATGGTTTCCAGGTTCATCCATGTCCCTACAAAGGACACAAACTCATAGTTTTTTATGGCTGCATAGTATTCCACGGTGTATATGCACCATATTTTCCCTGTCCAGTCTATCATCAATGGGCATTTGGGTTGGTTCCAGGTCTTTGCTATTGTAAACTGTGCTACAGTGAACATTCGTGTGCACGTGTCCTTATAGTAGAACGATTTATAATCCTTTGGATATATACCCAGTAATGGGATTGCTGGGTCAAATGGAATTTCTATTTCTAGGTCCTTGAGGAATCACCACACTGTCTTCCACAATGGTTGAACTAATTTACACTCCCACCGACAGTGTAAAAGTGTTCCTATTTCTCCACATCCTCTCCAGCATCTGTTGTCTCCAGATTTTTTAATGGTCGCCATTCTAACTGGTGTGAGACGGTATTTCAATGTAGTTTTGATTTGCATTTCTCTAATGACCAGTGATGATGAGCATTTTTTCATATGTTTGTTGGCCTCATATATGTCTTCTTTTGAAAAGTGTCTGTTCATATCCTTTGCCCACTTTTGAATGGGTTTTTTTTTTTTCTTGTAAATCTGTTTTAGCTCTTTGTAGATTCTGGATTTAAGTCCTTTGTCAGATGGGTAGATTGCAAAACTTTTTTCCCATTCTGTTCGTGGCCAGTTCACTCTAATGATTGTTTCTTTTGCTGTGCAGAAGCTCTGGAGTTTAATTAGATCCCATTTGTCTATTTTGGCTTTTGTTGCCAATGCTTCTGGTATTTTGGTCATGAAGTCCTTGCCTATGCCTACGTCCTGAATGGTTTTGCCTAGGTTTTCTTCTAAGGATTTTATGGTGTTAGGTCTTATGTTTAAGTCTTTAATCCATCTGGAGTAAACTTTAGCGTAAGGTGTTAGGAAGGGGTCCAGTTTCTGCTTTCTGCACATGGCTAGTCAGTTTTCCCAACACCATTTATTAAACAGGGAATCCTTTCCCCATTGCTTGTTTTTGTGAGGTTTGTCAAAGATCAGATGGTCGTAGATGTGTGGCGTGGCCTCCGAGGTTTCTGTTCTGTTCCATTGGCCTTTAATTTATATTTTTAAAAATCTAAAAGGTTTTTGGTTTTGATGGTGAGATCTGGGTAATTGGTTTTTTTTTTTTTTTAACTCTTTCTCTTTGTTTTTCTTTCTTTCTTTCTTTTGAGATGTAGTTTCCCTCTTGTTGCCCAGGCTGGAGTGCAATGGTGCAAACTCGGCTCACTGCAACCTCTACCTCCTGTGTTCAAGCGATTCTCCTGCCTCAGCCTCCCAAATAGCTGGGATTACAGATGCCCACCACCACATCCAGCTACTTTTTGTATTTTTATTAGAGGCAGGGTTTCACCATGTTGGCCAGGCTCGTTTCGAACTCCTGACCTCAGGTGATCCACCTGTTTCAGCCTCCCAAAGTCCTGGGATTACAGGCGTGAGCCACCTGCCTGGCCATGCATAGCTTTTTATTGTTCAAAACAAAACTAACTACAAGGCTGGTCACTTGAACAGACTGGAGACAGGCATACACCATGCCCTTGGTCCCTTCCTGCCTCCTCTGGGCTCCTGTGGTCCTGTTTGGACCATGGGACCTCTTAGGAGCCGAGGTCCTGAATGGACAGAACAGCTGACAGTGGAAACGGGAGCAGGAAAAGCAAGGCAGTGCCCAGTACCCCTGCCGACAGGGGAGAAAGAAGCCTGCCCCAGAGTCCTCACCAGTCCTCTTGGTTCTGTCAGCAACCCTGCTCATCCTCTCGGCTGCACCCAGCCTGCTCTGCCCTACTCTGCTGTATCAGAGACTAGATGTGGGCAGCAGCCTTACACATTGCCAGTGGGGCGTCCTCCCACCAAGAACCCAGCTCCTCCTCCAGCTCTCCCTGGTGGTCCTCTGGCAGGAGAGTTCTTGCTTCCTGCTCTGTGCCACTTGGCCCAGCCCCACCACCCTGGGCCTCAGCACAGCCCTGCTCCCATTGCTTCCCCCAATTCTTGGTAGAGGTGCTAATCCCCCACTGCTGTGCAACAGCTGGTGATTAGTTAATGCACAGCCACTCTGTGACCTGCCTAGAGGCCACAGGGGACTTTTGTTTCATGTTAGCAGGGGGATTCTCAATGACTCAGTGACGTACAAGAAACCAGCCTGTCTTAAGCCTCTGTGCACTGTGTGCTCTGCATTCAGTTCCCACGTCCGGGGATCTGCCACCACATCCAATGAGGCTGTGAAACTGAGGATTACAAGGGCACGGATTACAAGCAGAGAAACTGAGGGTTCAGAAAACCAAAGTGGGCCGGGCATGGTGGCTCATGCCTGTAACCCCAGAGTTTTGGGAGGCTGAGGAGGATGGATCACTTGAGGTCAGGAGTTTGAGACCAGCCTGGCCAGCGATGGTGAAACCCTGTTTCTACTAAAAAATACAAAAATTAGCTGAGCATGGTGGCAGGTGCCTGTAATCCCAGCTACTTGGGAGGCTGAGGCAGGAGAATCACTTGAACCTGGGAGGCGGAGGTTGTAGTGAGCTGAGATCATGCCACTGGGCTCCAGCCTGGGCGACAGAGCCAGAGATCGAGACTCCATCTCAAGAAAAAGAAGGATAAAAACCACCAGGTTGAGCACAGTGGCTCACACCTGTAATCCCAGCACTTTGCAAGGCCGAGGCTGGCTGATCACAAAGTCAAGAGATTGAAACCATCCTGGCCAACATGGTGAAACCCCATCTCTACTGAAAATACAAAAAAAATTAGCTGGGCGTGGTGGCGTGAACGTGTAGTCCTAGTTACTCAGGAGGCTGAGGCAGGAGAATCACTTGAAACCAGGAGGCAGAGGTTGCAGTGAGCCAAGATCACACCACTGCACTCCAGCCTGGTGACAGAGTAAGACTTTGTCTTAAAACAAATAACAACAAAAAAAACCTGAAAACAAAATCTTTTTTTTTTTTTTTTTTTGAGACGGAGTTTTGCTCTCGTTACCCAGGCTAGAATGCAATGGTGCGATCTCGGCTCACCGCAACCTCCGCCTCCTAGGTTCAGGCAATTCTCCTGCCTCAGCCTCCTGAGTAGCTGGGATTACAGGCACGTGCCACCAGGCCCAGCTGATTTTTTGTATTTTCAGTAGAGACGGGGTTTCACCATGTTGACCAGGATGGTCTCGATCTCTTGACTTCGTGATCCACCCGCCTTGGCCTCCCAAAGTGCTGGGATTACAGGCGTGAGCCACCGCGCCCGGCCGAAAACAAAATCTTTATCTAAAATCGCCTAGTGAGGACATGGCAGGGCTGGACCTGGATTCTAGGTTTTCTAGATACTTCTCCACAGCTGCTCCCTTGCAAGCAAACTAGGCTGGCCCATGGCCCCTCTGCCCACCTTGACTCTAGTGGGTGGGAGTGGACACAAGGCTAAATGTGCCCCTCCTCCTGTCATTACTTCTGAGGACACATATCATCCCAATCGGCTGTTAATAGCTACTGAAGTGTGACAGAGCTTTATGGCTTTCTAAATGTTGGATAATTTGCATGGAGAAAAACTAATTTGATAAAATACTTAGAAATTCTGTGTGATCTAATTTTTCTAAGCATTGGGGCCATTACTTTTGTCTGTAAATGTAATTGCTGGAGCTGAATATTTTTGCTCTTTCTTGCTGCATGATTTATTTACTTACTTTTTAGCGTTTAATCATATCTTTGGCATTAGATATCAGGCTCAGACTCTCTCCCAAAAGACGTAACTTATAATACCATGGGAACATTAAATTTAATCATCTTTGGCTATTATTTGATGCTAGCCTGGAAAATTAGCTTAGGGCAGCTGCAAACATGTAGAGTCTTGAGTCTTTATCTATGTTATATTCATGATAAAATGGGAGCTGAGATCCCGCCATCCAACCTATTGACCTTCCCTAGGGCACCATAACAATATCTCCTGTACTGAGTCTCCATCACAGTAATTGAATTGCAGGGAGTGCACGTGAAGCCTCCAAAATCTGTGCTTCAGTATCTGCTCTTTTGAAAACATTCATATTTCTCTTCTAATTATTATAAAAAGTAAAATCAATCTTTTTTTTTTTTTTTGAATGGGAACCTCCTGAGGCTGCTATATTCCATAGACATCCCTATGGCCCCTGACAGCCTCCTCCTAAAATAAGCCCATACCTTCACTTTTCATGTGGGTTGGAGATGGAATAAAGAAGTTGACATTTTTAGAGCAGGAGCAAGAGGTCTATCTCATAAATTATATATTTCTGTATCTAGACCATGAAAACACAGCTGAAGAGAGTTAATGAACCTGAAAAATGAGCATTGTGTTTTCTCAGTCTTAGAAAAAATCCCATCCCTAGATTGATATGATGTGTCTTGTTTCTGAACAGCTCACAGTCTTCCCTCTGTCTCCTTTTTTTTAAAGAGTCTTTATGTTTAAAAGTATTAAATGTGCTCTTTGTGAATAAGATGGGGAAGAAAGAAAACAGTTTTTCTTAAAGTATCCAGAAGGCAAGAATTTCAAACAATGATATTTTTCACTAGAGATATCCTAGGAGTCCATGGCGAGGAAGGGGCTGTATTTTCTTGCTGAGATAATTACCGGAAGGTCCTGGAGTTGATAGAACAGGGAATTTATGCTTCAGCCTCCGCTGGGCCCTGCTCATGCAGGCTGCAGAGAGGGCAACGCGCTGAAGTAAGAGAAGGCCAAGGGAGAAGCCTTCTTTCTCTCCATCTTGTCTTCCTTCCCACACTCGCCTCCTCTTTCCCTAGCACTATTTTGCTGAACATGCCCCTGGGAGGTGCGTTAGGTGTATTTTCAGTGTAGATTTTCTTTATAGCAGCCCATTGTCTCAGTTCAGAGGCATTTATAGCGAACACTTCTCTGCTTGTCCTGTCCAGAGAAACCTTTCAAAGAGATGCCCCCTCTCCCCTCTGAAGAAGCTCCCCTTGAGTATAATTGCACCGAGGAGCAGGCATGGTTAGGCTTATTTCAGAGGGTGCTTCTCTTGGTATCCGAGGACAGAGGGGGGCCTGAGGCCCTCTTTCTTCTTGATTTAATAAGCACTGTGGTATCTGATTAAATTGCTTTTCACATTTATTTCTATCAATGTCGTTGGACTTTCATTATCCAGGCCCTCACTTTGAAAAATTGCCTCCCTTATCTGTCAAGCTTTTATGAAACATGGGGATTTATGGAGTGTTTCAATAAAATCTTTGGCTCATACTAGTGCAACAATGTTGCCAGAAAAACATCATTGGAACTGCAGCTTTTCGCCTGTTTGGGGCTATTCTTCATTTGCTCAGATAAACAACCAAACCAAGACCACGAGGAGGACCGACACATCTGGTCAGAGTAAATGCTTGTCTCCTCTGGGGTCTGTCAGCTGCTGTCTGTGTCCACATCCACGTGTGTGTGTATTTGTGTGTGTGTGTGTGTGTTACACATTTGAGCAGTCTTACTGGTGGCCACTAACTTGCCACTGCGGTTCCTGGGTCCTTAAGATATAGTAAGTCTAAATTGAGATGTGCTGTAAATACAAAATACACACTGGATTTCAAAGATTAAGTATGAAAGAAACTATAATATCTCAATTGGTTTTATAATTGATTGCATGTTGAATATATGCAATGTTGGATATAATGGGCTAAATAAAACATATTCTTCGAATTAATTTTACTTGTTTTATCTTTTTTTTTTTTTTAAACAGTGTCTTTCTCTGTCACCCAGGCTGGAGTGCAGTGGTACAATCACAGCTCACTGCAGTCTCAACTTCCTGGGTTCAAGTAATCCTCCCATGTCAGCCTCCTAAATAGCTAGGATCACAAGTGCAAGCCACCACGCCAGGCAAATTTTTAAATTTTGGTAGAGATGGGGGTCTGACGAGGTTGCCCAAGCTGATCTCACACTCCTGGCCTCAAGTAATCCTCCTGTCTCAGCCTCCCATATTGCTGGGATTACAGGTGCGAGCCACCATGCCCAGCCTTTTTTAAACTTTTTAATGTGATTACTAGGAAGTTTGAAATTATACCTGTGGCTCATAGTCCTACTGAACTGCTGGCATATCCACTGCCTAAAACCTCAATTTTAAGAGTCTGTGCATCTGTACTTTCTCTCCAGGCACCTAACACTTTATTGTAAATATCATTTTGGGTCCAGATGAATCCAGTATGGCTTCTTACAATACTAGAAAATGTTATTTAGATGCTCTTAAATGTTTTTAAAAAGACAACAAAAGGATTATTATATAATTATCAAATAATTGCATCCATACTACAAAAGGGGACCATGTATAGTGTACTGCATATTTAGGAGATGTACAATATATATAAATGTATAATTACAGATGAGATGTGGCTTAGTTTTGGTATCAACTTCCCATCCCTCCTCACATAAATCACTAGATGTATCTGGCTAAATCGTCAGATGTTTAATTGGGTGAACATTTTGATCAACTGTTTGGGGGTAAACACAGCTTCTTCTGCCCCAGTTTTCCTGTCATTGGTCTCACCAGTGCCCGCACTGTTTTTATCCCATACCATTCTGCCCTGGAACGCATGCTTCCTTATATCAGAATTTTGGACACCAATTGCAGAGATAGCTCTGTCTTACAACGTTGAAGGATTCAAAATAGAACATCTTCAACAAATTTCTGTAACTATGTTTGCAACAGCATAGGCTCTAGGGAGGTTAACTCTGCCTGCCCTGCTGTCTGCGGAAGGCTTTTGCATCTTTCTTGTCTCTTTGGAGTTGCTGCATCACAAGAAGTCTCACATCTCAACCTGGCTTTTTTTCTGTGTTTCATTGTGAAGCTTTCACCCCGTGCCCCACAGTTCCAGTTGATCAAAATGTTTACCCAATAAAAACAGTTCTTTTCCTGGAAGGGAATTTCTTCACCTCCTCATACCCATTTAAGGGGCATCAATCTCCATACTCACATGCAAGCTGTATAGAGTCGTCCAAAATGTGCAAAAGTATGCAGAATGTGTATTTTAAAAGTTTCTCGGGTCAAACCAATATTTGGCATATCTTAGCCTTAGAAATAATAAACAAAGAGAGAGCGGGTAGCTATTTAATATAGAGGTTTACTTGTTTTTTTTTTTTTTTTAACAAATTTCAAAAGAAAAAAAGGGCACTGGGATGGCTAAGACAGCAATGTCTCTCTGCTTTCGTTATAATTGTTCAATAAAATGTTTGGATTTTTCTAAATTCTTTTGTTTTTTTTTGGCAGATGAATCTTCTGAATAAGGGTGCTTATGACATAAATTACTTCTGGGCAGCTCAATACAATAGAGACAAACTTTGCGGGACAGATGCTCTGAATTGCTCTCATGAAAGCCAGCTGGGTAACCCCAGGTCCAGGAACTCCCTCCACCTGATTCTTCAACATCTTAGAGTCTCAAGCTGTTTGTCCTTAGGGCCAGGATTCTATTGCTGCTTGAGGAGTGGGGTTAATTTCTAGCCCACACTAGTTTCTAATAGATTATGCAGCCCCTTGCACATAATTGGTGTTTAACAAACGTACCCAATAGGTAAATAACAGAATGAAAGAAGGCATGAGTATCCATTTCTTAACTGTTCAACTTCATTCACTAGCAGTAATCCCAGTTCTGAACAGTCATCTCTAGCACTGGTTTTCTGATGCTCCAAGAATTCTCCAGTCATCCTAAGAAATGTCAGAAAGTCCTTCAAATTTAAGCTGCATTCATTTCAACAAAAATAAACGCCGATGGTATAGTTTATAGAAAGGGGGGCATATTGCAACAGTATGCCTATATATTAACAGTATAGGTGACTATATGAGTTTCTTAATCCTGGGCTCAGTATATTACAACATTTATTCATTTGGGAAATCACAATTCATGTTTTTTTGGCTTAAGCTTTGCCTCAATATCGTCTGATTTTCGAAAGCAGCAAACAAACCAGTTCTTAATTCTAAATGTCTTCTGGGGCAAATATGGTAAAGGGCAAACATTCCAAAAATTGATTTAAGAGGCATTTCAAAATATGAAATGCCTAGCGTCCTCTTACTTTCTGCTGCACCCAAGCAACCAAGCTGAGGAAGCCCAGCGCTTCCACAGCAGCGTCTGTGCTAGCAGGAGGTGGGTGGTAGGGAGTCCCACGCGTGAGGCTACCTGGAAAAACTCGCCGTTGTGCATTCGTTGTGCATTCCGCTGGCGGCCATGGAGATAGGCCCTGCCAGGTGTTTTCCTGGCAAAGAAGCAAATGGCTCTGGTGAAATGTCTGGTTTTCTGTTCATTCTAAGTCCCGGAAAGGGAACAGAAACTCGTTTGAGTTTTTCAATCAGTAGTGCGGGTGGAGAGCACTATGCGTTCCTTCTCTGACGCCCGGACGCCCCCGCTACACCCGCCGCCCCTGGGGCTCTGGGGACATGCCCCTCCCGCCGCTCCAACCGGGCTGGGGCCTGGGTGCCACCTCGCTGCGCCGAGCGCGTTCACGGGGCGCATCCCAAGCAGTTGCTCAGACGCTGCAGTTCTCCAGTTAATGTCTGGATGGAGTGCGAGCGTCGTGCGAAGCGATGTGAGTTCCACCGCGCGCCCTACTCCTGTGCCGCGCGATCAGGACAGGCCCGCTTGGGCTTCCGAGGGCCCAGTCGGGACTCAGCCTGGGGCTGGGCGGTGAGGGCAAGTCCTGGCCCCGCTCTTCTCCGTCCAGCGGCGGCTGCAGACCTGGGCTGGAGCGCGGAAGGGCGCAGGGGTCCGGGCTCCTGCAAGGGAATGCAGGCGGGGCAGAGGGAGGGCGCGGTGCCCTCCTGCAGCCGGTTCCGAACCGCAGGTCCAGCGCGGTTTAGAACCCTCGAGCTCCTCCACCCTTGGCTCAGAGCCTTCTAGGGCTCCTGATCGCATTCAGCATCCGTCTTGGCCTACAGGCCCTAATAATCTGCCCCTTCTACAGACTTCTAGGCTGCATGTTCTCATCCAGTCCTTTTAGCCCCACACCCAGCCAGCTTGTGCTCTCCAATCTAGTGCGCTCTGCAACTCCTGCCTGGGACGTTATTCCCCAGGGCCCCACGGGGCCTCCTCAGTGTCTGCACAAACATTAACTCATAAGGATGTCCTTGGCCACCTCTGTAAAATAGACGGTGCCCCACCAACCCGGAAACCCACCACTCTCCTTGCTTTTGCCTTGCTTTGTTTTCTCCCGAATCCTTTATCCCCACAGACAGTGTCGGTGTTTATTCGTTCATCCCCCACCCTTATGTGTAAGATCCGAGAGTGTGGGTATTTTGTCTGTTATGTGTCCTGCTGGATTCCAGCGCACTGCACAGTTTGTGGCACAAAGTAGGCGCTAAGTCTGTCTATATTATATTATAATATTTATGTATTTTTCAAGACAGAGTCTCCCTCTGTCGCCCAGGCTGGAGTGCAGTGGTGCGATCTCAGCTCACTGCAACCTCCACCTCCCGGGTTCAAGCAATTTTCCTGCCTCAGCATCCCAACGAGTATCTGGGATTACAGGCG
Organism: Sapajus apella; assembly: GCF_009761245.1. NCBI lineage: Eukaryota > Metazoa > Chordata > Mammalia > Primates > Cebidae > Sapajus > Sapajus apella. Next base: position 3,237,596 of record NW_022437074.1, read on the forward strand.
CTCACCACCACACCTGGCTAATTTTTGAATTTTTAGTACAGACGGGGTTTCACCATGTTGGCCAGGCTGGTCTCAAACCCCTGACCTCAAGTGATCCTCCTGCCTCTGCCTCCCAAAGTGCTGGGATTACAGGCATGAGCCACTTTGCTCAGCCTGTCGTAATTATAATTAAATAAAAACTGTGGAATGGGAGAATCCTTGGGAAAACAGGAGTGTTTTGGTCAAGGCTATTACTAAAGGAAAGTCTCACATTAACCCCTAGATTCCCTAAGACATTTCTCTTCATTCGTCCTTGGGCCAACCATCATTCCATGTCAGAGCTCACCTCAGATGGGCATGGGGCATCCCTTCCCCTGTTGAATACCCTCACCCACCTCTTCTCCTGGTCCAAACCTCACTCCAGTGGAACCCTGCCAGGGTGAGGACTTTCCTCCCAAGGGCAAGGGCACTGTGGTCCATCTTTGCTGTGAGTGGATCCCAATAACCTCCAGGCATCGGGTCTCCAGGTATCAGGTCTCCAGGCCTCAGGCTGGTGCACTTCGATCATCCGCACAAATCTCTGTCAGCAACATCTGCGCTTCCAGGGCTTGTTATGCTCAGTCTCCCCTGCCCAAGAAAGGGGGTGAGAGGGCGAAACATGGCAAGAGGGACGAAAATGACATTTTGCCAAAGCAAGAGCATGTAGGACTGTTCTCCCTCTTTCTCGCTTGCAGTTCTCACAAATAACCGGAATGTGCCAGGCATGCAGCATCTTGAGAAAAACAGGAATGTCCTGGACAGCCGGGGTTCTGCTCCAGTCCCTCCTAGAAACAGGATGTCCAGCATATCATGTTCCCCCAGAGCATAAAGGCGGGGAGCTGCTTTTCAAGGATCCTCAGCTGCAGTGCAAGTGGAATCCTTTCAGACCAGACTCTCTGTCCCAGCAGCTTTCCCCAGCCTTGGGAGACCAGTAGGTGATGAGTCCTAGGCTTCTGTTGTCCCTGACTGCCTATCTGTAAGTAATAAACCTGCTTCCTGTCACTTGCTGCATATGCGTGTGCTCTGTCTCACCAGAATCAAACAGGTTGAAAACCAGTGCTCAGTGAACGTGCTTCCCAGGCTGCTGCTCTATAAGCTGGGCTAAGAACTCCATTTATCAGGGGCGCAAGCCATTTCTCTGGCTTGAAATCTGACGAGCATGCCCCTCTCCCACCCTCCCCATCAGGTCCCCTTTCTGAGCATCATCCATCTGCCTGGCACCAGCTCACAGGCCCCATGACCCCACTGCCAGCCCAGCCCAGAGGGCACCAGGGGTGTCTTTCCAGCTTCTGGGGCCAGTTCAAGGGAAGCCTGCCATCGTCAAGAGACCAGGTGCAGCATTTTTGAGGGCTGTGGGGCCGAGGCAGAGGCCACCGTGCTCCTTGTGCAGCTCTGCAAGGCGTGTTCATGGTGTGGGGTCTCAGCATGCCCGGCCTGGCACATACATCTGCTCCAAGTCAATCCCTGCTCCCATCACAGTCTGGGACAAGAAGCAGGGTTACCACGGTAAAAACCCCTTCCCTCATTACCACACCTCCCTGGAGCCCCTGCTCTTCACAGAGATAATCTGGTATCAGACATGGTCTCTGGAAGTGGAGCTTGAAAAGGAGGGAGGTGCCCATCCCTGTTCTCTCCAGGGCATCCTGGGGTCCTATACAGATTTGCCAACTTCCTGATAACATCTTTGTTTTTTAAATTGGAGTATAATTTACATGAAATAAGACACACAGAACTTAAGAGTTCAGTGAGCCAAGTTTGGACAACTACATACACCTGTGTCACTTCCATGCCAGTCAAGATGTGGACTGTTCCCATCACCAGTATGTTTCCTTGTCCCTTCCCTGCCCCAGCCCTCTCCCCAGTTTCTATCACCATAGCTTAGTTTAGCCTGTTGTGTAAGTCATGAAAATGGGACAGGCAATAGGTTCTCTCGAGATTCACCACGTTGCCCTGTGTCTCAGCAGTCCTTTTTATTGCTAAATAGGATTCACTGGCATGTACATATCCTGATTTTTTTTTCATTCGCCCATTGATGAAGATCTGGACTCTTTCCAGTTTTTTTGCCCTTGTGAATAAAACTGCTATGCGCATTCTTGTATTCTCCTCTCAGTAGGCATGCAGTAGTGTTTCTTGGTAGTTTTAACTTGCATTTTCACGATGACTAATGATATTAGCACCTTTTCATGTGCTTATTAGCATTCATATATATTATTTTGGGAAGTGTCTGTTTAAGTCTTGTGCCCCTTTTTAAGAATTGGGTTGCTTGCTTTACTATTATGAAAATGAGGGCACTTCTTGGTCAGCTGTATATATCATTAATAATCTCTTCCCATATATGTCTTGCCTTTTCATTTTCTTACAAGTCTTCCTGGTATCTGTCGTAGTGTCTTTTCAGGAATCCTTGTGACAGCTCTAGTATTGTCTGTTATGATTATTTTGGTGTTGCTCAGAATTTACTCAGTGGTGGCTCCTTAAAACAGGGGCTTTGGCTTCTGTTCTTTTTTGGGGGGTGGGGGGCAGACAGGGTCTTGCTCTGGGTCTTGTTCTCTTCACCCCGGCTGGAGTGCAGTGATGCAATGTCATAGCTCACTGTGACATTTGAACTCCTGGGCCTAAGTGATCCTCCTACCTCAGGCTGTGGAGTAACTAGGTCTAGAGATGCAGGCCACCATGCCTGGCTTTTTAATTTTTTTGTAGAGAGGGGAGTATCATTACACTGCTCAGGATAGACTGGACGTCCTGGCGTTAAGTGTTCCTCCCACCTCGGCCTCCCAAAGTGCTGGGATTACAGGCGTGAATCAGTGCACCAGGCCAGCTTATAGTCTTTAGATCTCTTCTTCGCACCCCACGGGCAGAGCTTAAAGCATTCTCCTGATTGACAGCATTTGTTGATTGATAGATCGGCTCTTTTACTAACTCTGTAGCCAAATGAACAGATCTTTGCCCCATTTCCTATTGATTTATAAGCTGGCTTTTTGAGGATTTAGGATTAAGTACAGTCTTCTAAAGATAATTGGTTCTCAAAAGTTGATGTAAGTTCTTTTGGTAAGTTCTTTGATGTAAGCACCATAAGAGTGAGGGTGTGGTTCGACACTGTCTCCGGCACTTCGTCTGTGCTGAGCGCAGTGCCTGACACACAGTAGGTAGCTGTTAGACAGCCTTTGGATGCACTGAGTGAAAATGCTGTAGAAGCAGTTGTGCATGGTCCTCCCAAGACCAGAGTGAAGCCTCACAGTCAAGCTGTAACATGAGTAACAGAGTTCAATATTATTCTTGAAGTTGCTGGTAGGAGGGAAGTGCCCGGGAGAGAGAGAAAATTGCTATGTTCCTGTTTTTCAGTCTCTTGGGTTTAATCTATCTCTCATCTTTGATTAGAAATCAAGCATTTCCTCATGTGTCTTTGATATTACCCAGTTATCTTTTGAAATGAATTTTTGAATACCAAGGGTTTCTGGGGTTTTGGGCAAGAAATTTTCAGATGTTCATTGCTGATCCTAAAATATTCACTTGAGAATGTCATTATGCATAATAAGATCTAATTAGTCCTCTTAAATCAATCTTCAGTGTCCCTCATAAATCTACGCTTTTCATACTTTAAACTGAAGTCATTTATTTTTCAAGAAAGGGGTCAGAGCGTTTATAAAGTTGATCTATGTTCTGTATGAATTATGTAAAGAGAAACTGGATTTCCATATTTCCAGTGATGTAAATGACAATGTGATATCTCACATTATTTCCAATGGGTCTTAGTGACAGATGACAGCTTTGTCCTTGACTCTGACATTTATGGTAGGTAGGATAATTGTCATCTAATAAATGTGATGTACCTGAGAGTAGCGAGCAGATAGCAGAGTAGACGGGCAAAGCCATCTTCAGATTTCTATAGTGTCTCTCTCTCTTACTGAACTCTGTGGAGAGTCACTTCCAGTGGCGAAGCTTGGAACATTCATGGCCAGTAAGCTGTGGAAAGAGTAGATATAACATCAAACCTTGGTCTTTCTGAGCATCCGATTAGCTGTGTTCCCTTTCTAAAGAGAATGCATCTGACTAGTGGGGGAGTGGTGGTTAGGGGGCCTTGCTCTGCAGGATGAGCGCAGCACCCCACCTCCTCCTTTGCCTCACCTCAGGCCGGAGAAGAGACACCTGCCTCACTGAGTGCCAGCCTGCAGTGGTTACTCATCTCCATGTGTTCTCTCCTGCCTGGGTCTGCCTGGCTGGCTCCTGGTTTGGCCCCAGCATGGCCCCACTTCTAACGAAGAGGTAGATGATGATAACAATCAACTCAGTAGCTGCTCATTATGTTGATTAAGTGCTTATGTGACAAGGAGGGGCCTTTGCAGCTGTGGAAGGGCAGGAGAAGAATCTATCCTGCCCACATTTACAGTTTTCAGGTCCCACAGGAACAGGGGTCCCTGGGGATTGCCCAGGTTAGCCCAGTGGCCGGGAAGCCACAACAACTCGCCTGTGTGCTGGCTGTGGAGGACATGAGGTCCATCCTGCCGGTGATGCCCATGGGCTCATACTGTCCCTGGCAGGTGGAGGTGGTCACAGGGAACCCTGTGTGCATGCAGGTTGACCAGTTTTCTACTCCAACCCCTTCTTGCTCTGTGTGACAAATGACCCCAATTATCCTCAGGTTGGTCATTTAGCTGCAGTGTGGAGAGAGTACTGACTTCCCAGCCAGTTATGCCTGGACTGGAGGCATCCAATAGGACCAGAGCTTTAAAAGCCCCACATTCTTATTATAGCTTCTGCCAAGGTCGCTGGCTGCCAGGCCCTGCCGCAGCGCTGCGAGCTTACCCCTTAAACAAAGCAGGCACCAGTTAGGAAAAGGCTCTCAGTTCTCCTTCCTGAGATATTTATAGGCTCCTTGACTGCAAAGAGGCGATTATGCAGTGGCCTGAGGGATTTGCATAAATGTGGAGCCTGCTTAAAGATTTAGTCCCAAGCTCATCCAAGGCCTCACCTCCCCATTTTTGCTTTGCAATTCATTAAACAATGACAATTCTGCTGCCACTGTGCAGATGACTTGTCAGAAAGGAAACATCCTGTAAGGAGTTGGGAACAACCATTTTTATAGACTGGGAATGAGATAAATACTTAGGCTTCTGAAGAGTCAGAAGAGTGGAATTGATTGGGGTGCCAGGAGGAGAGGAGCAGAGTAGAGTTAATCTCCAAGGCAGGGCTCTGGGAGGTAGAAGGGGAACCCTGCAGGAGGCCAATGAGGGCACTGAGCTGGGGAGGGGGCCTGGGAAAGTGGGGTCTTGTGTGAGGTGCCTTTTGCCTCTGCTGATAGCACAGTTCACATGGACAGCAGGGAGGCAGGAGCCAGTCACACAGGTGAAGTGGAGGGGAGACAGGACATAGTGGCCTGTGCACAGCCAGAGATATGGGGCACAGTGGCCATGAAGAGAAGATGGAGAGGAGATGGACAGCTGGGCTAGACCAACCTGCCACCTCTGGGCCTTATTGTTCCAAAGCTGGGGTGGGGAAGGGGAGTTACAGGACCCTCCTCCACAACTTGCACCTGCTGGCGGGTTTAATCAGGGTGTAGTTTGGGAAAGAGAGGCCCCTTTACTGTGCCAGGGAACCAGGAGTCCACAATATCATGGGGTGGTCCAGAGAAGGTCAATCTAGGTATCCGCCTAAACTATTGATGTCAAGGTCACACAGCACAGCCATTGTCCAGAGCAGGGCACAACCACACTCCTGCCAACTTCAGCCACCACCGCCTCTCCTCTGGCACTGTGGCACTGTGCCAGCCCCAGGACAGGGGCCTCTGCCCATGGAGCCACCACCCTTGCAGGAGGTAGGCTGACTTGAGCTGCACTTAGAGCACTAGACACAGCAGAGCCTGGGATGCAGTCAGGCCCCATGCCTGCAGTGTAGGGAAGGGTTTTGGTGGGTGGGGAGGCAAGAGCCACTGTGCCCGAGAGGGTAACGGGGTGGGTAGCATTCTGCTGCCCTACATGCCTTGGTGTGGTTGTCATATCCTAGCCCTGGCTGTTAGGACTCACCAGGGCCCCTTGAACTCCCAGATTCTCTTTCACCTTCCTGGACCTGCTCCTCAACCTCTAAAGCACCCTCAGCTCATGAGAACCTGACTTCCAACCTGGACTTACACACATCTTTTTGAGGCATATAGAGTAAATCCTTAGGCTACTTTGTAGTTACAGCTGATTGAAAATGGAGAATTTAATACACATACTTAGAAACTGAAAGTGCAGAAACATAAGGAACTGAGCTGTTAGTAATTGAATACATGTGTCTCCTGGACCCCATCTCCTGGAGGCCTTTGTCTGTTCCAGGTTGGGCTGGCTAGATGTTCCATGAATGCGCCTTTGGAACAAGCAAAAAACAGAGCTAAATGTTGACATAACTCCCATTGCCACACCCAGGTTTCCCATTTTACTAAACGGGGGAGGGGAGAGAATCGGGACCATCATACCCACCTTTCCCTCCACTTCCCACCTTCGATTTGCCTCTCTATAGCCTTTTGGGACCCTTATGAATAGATAATACTCAATTTTCTAAATTATGAAGATCTAGTAAAGTTAGCTTTGGTGCTGAAAACCACTGAAATTAAACTCGTCTCTTGAGTCAAGATGGCTTTCCCGAAGCAGCCTCACTGAGTAGGTATGCGGAGGCCAAGGGCCGGACACCAGCCCTAGGAGGGTCCATTTGTCACCCTGGGCCTCAGTTTCCCATGTGTCTGTCGATGATGGTTTTCGTGTTGGGGTTTTTAACTACCTTCTCACATTTTGTGATTTTCTCTGAGATCATAATTTATTTATAAATGTTATATATGTCATATATATAACATATATGTCTTCATAGTTAATTCACATGCGTGTTATAGAAAATTTAGAAAAAGTAAAAAAAAAAAAAAATAGATTACTCATAGTTCCAGCACCCTAAGGAAGCCAGTACTGATATTTTTATGTTAGAAGACATCCTTCTAGTAAGCTCTTCAAACTTGCTCTTTTTCTGTGAAGACCTGGGTATGAAGAAACCTATTTGTCCTCTGCTTGAAAAGCAGTGGTTTCAAGTGGTTTCGTGTATATATATACACACACACACACACACACACACACACACACACATATATTTGTGTACACACACATACGCTATGTATATACTTTTTTTTCAGGGCAGACTTTGTGACAGTCATTTCCTACCATCAAGCCGTCGCAGACATCCTGAAGCCTGCACACCACCTCAGCCTCCTGGGGTGCCATTGCTTTTTTGCCGTCTTTGCAGAGATTGAAGACTCAGCAGCCCTCTAAGCTGCTGCCTTGGAATGAAAATCCAAGGGAAGGAGGAAACGTAGAGCACTGTCAGTTACCATCACATGTTCTGCCTGATTGGGATCTTATTATTTCTTTTGTGTTTTTAAAATTTCCTTGGAGCTCTAGGGTGCTGCTGAGAGTCTATTTGCTTTAAAACAGTGAAAGCAGAGAACCAGCGCTAGTGATCATAGAGACTGCCATCTGGATGAGGATGCTAAACCTACCTAGGTGGGGGCCCAGGCCCCAGGTCTTAGGAATCCAGCCTAGACTCCCTAACAGCGGTCAGCCCTCTGGGCTTTCCATAGCACTGCCTTGCACCTGGGCTGACAGTGAGGCCAGCCTTGAGTTAGGCTTTCCGAGATGCTGGTATTTCCCCTCAAGGTCCAGGGGATGCCCTTGGTGTCCTCTATTAATAGAAGCTCTATAGGATGTAGAGTTCGTAGGTCAGAAAATGCTGTCCTTCCCAGCCACTTGCTGTTGTCCCAGGAAAACCCTGGGAACTCTACAAAGTAAGTTGATTCTTGGTGAGAGTGTGTGTACTTATGCACACATATATGTACACTGATTCTCAAACTTAGGCTGAATGACCTCTCGAGGCAACATTTCTGGGAAATTTTAGGTAAGTCTGTAAAAACATATACTAAGGGAAAACTAAGCGGCTCATTCAGCATAGGGATGGTTTCCTTGACATTATTTGTCACTTCTGATTTTCCTTCCTTTAGAGTCATGTTGCTCATCTTTGTTGGATCTGTGTATACCTGTTTGGTGGGTTGCAAGCAGCCTATGTACACGGCAAGCCCTCAGGCCCCTTGGACTTGGAAGACTTCAGGGAAAGAACAGGGAGGCACTGAGATTTCCTGCTGGCCTACCCATTGAAACCATTCATCATGCAGCGCTATATTTCAAACATGAGTTGATACTGTCGTGACTTATAAATGCAATAATTACAGCTTATAAATACAGCTTGGTACCTAAAAATACACCTAAGTTGGTTTTTCACTATAAAACACTTTATGAATATTTGCATTTTCTGTATTTTTATGATTTAACTTCTTAGAGTCTATGCCAAACTATATGGCTGTCAAAAACAGTACTTTGTAATGATAACTTATGGTCATAACTGTTAGTGGACTACTTACAGAAGCAGAAACAAGAACCTGTTATAGTAACTTTGCTTCATTAACAAGCTGATCTAATATGTTAAGAACAGCAGATATTAGCATCATGACTGTCAGAACTATTCTGCTACTGACTGTGAAATCACACACCACTGAGGTTGGCTAATTCATGTTAAACTGTTCGGCCATTGCTTCTCTAAATGCACAGTGTGATGCGATTCTCTGGCATATGCTTTAATAAATGGATGTATACTGAGCACATGCAAAAAAAAAATTCTCAGAGGAGAGAAGTCAGAGGTGGAGAATGAGATCTGAAAATATATTTTCCTTGCATGATAACTTTGCCCAAAGCGAGCTCTGTGAGTGAAGGGCTTTGCTCGTCCCTCTGGGAGAGAGAGAGAAAGAGATTGAGAAGGGGCAAGCAATTGAAAAATATTCTTCAGTTCATAGTAGCTTTGGATGTTATGAATTTTCTACAAAAGATTATGGGAGAGTATACAATTTTGGATATTAAAAAGTAGTCAATCCAGGCCAGGCACGGTAGCTCACACCTGTAATCTTGGCACTTTGGGAGGCTGAGGTGGGTGAATAAAGAGGTCAAGAGTTCAAGGCCATACTGACCAGTATGGTGAAACCCTGTCTCTACTATATATACAAAAATTACCCAGGCATAGTGGCTATAGTCCCAGCTACTCAGGAGGCTGAGGCGGGAGAATCACTTGAACCTGGGAGGTGGAGACTGCAGTGAGCTGAGATCATGCCACTGCACTCCAACCTGGGCAACAGAGTAAGACTACATCTCAAAAAAAAAAAAAAATAAATAAAAAGTAGTCAATCCATATTATCAAAATGTGGGGCACTGAAATTACTTTCAAACCTTGCATTTAAGGTCTGGTGGACCCGTGGACTTGTTTCCCTTTGATTGATTCAAACAGAAGCGATGCCCATCTGGCGTGGGATCAGACTAGAGCCCTGCACTTATTCCCAACAGTGTGGCCGAGCTGACCATGTGGCTGTCAGGGTGGGTATCTTGCCACTGAGCCTACCCTTCCTTCATTAGGGCCCCAAATGCCCAGCCCTCCTGTCATCCTCACAGACCCTCCAGCCCTGAGAGGCTGGTTTTCCGGCTTAGAGGGGAAGGAGGCAGAATGACTGGGCAGGACCAGGTAGACATGCTTGCCCCATCTCAATCTCTTTCTCTCTCTCTCCCAGAGGGACAAGCAAAGCCCTTCACTCACAGAGCTCGCTTTGGGCAAAGTTATGCAAGGAAAATATATTTTCAGATCTCATTCTCCACCTCTGACTTCTCTCCGCTGAGAATCTAATGAGCAGGTGAGATAAGAAAACATGTTACTCTTCCTACCAGTCAGAGACACAGCGTTAAGCCAAGGGCAGTCATTTGTAATAGTTGAATGTCTTGCATCAGTGACAGAGGGAGTAAGGCTGGAATGGATATGTCTGAGGAGGAGACACACCCTGGGCCCCTTCAACCAGACCGCATCTGCGGGGCCTCTTCCACCAGTTTCTAAGCCAGTCCCTTGTTTGTGCGCCTGGTTAAGTCCATAACCTTATGTGTATGGTTGGGTGGATTTTTCTGTGAGCATGCACCCGGGTCATCATCACTCAGATCAAGACAGATTTCCACACCTGGGAGAGTCCTCTGATGCCCCATCCTTCCCCAAAGTCCCTATTCAGGTGGACCCATTTTTCCCATTTACAGATGAGGGGTCCCAAGCTTGGAGAAGGCAGGACACCAGGCCTCACACCTCCTTCCCAACAGCGAATCTTCACGGACAGTGCCCTCTCCTGTGAGACAGAGCACAGTGCAAGACTGCTCTGGAGTCCTGGGGAAGAAAACTCCATTTGCTTTTGATCCCAGGGATGCTAGGATGGGGTGGGGGTGCTTGGGTGGTGAGGGGATGGAGGGATGTGTTGGGGGCCCTGGGAGAGGGTGGAGGTGAAGGGGGCTGGCAGGCTCTTGACTTTGCTTGCCTCAGGGCGACCACCTGTGCAGACAAAGCTGCTGCCAACTGCCGGCAGCCCACCCACTCACACTGCCCCTGTGCCAGGAGAGCCAGGGCCTATGGCATCAGGATAGGTGCCACCTCCTTGGTGTCCCCTTTCTCCTTTCTTAGCAGCGCCTTCCTCCCCCTCTCCACCTGCTGGAGTGTGCGGTTCCTCGCCCCTATGCCAACCTGAGACTCCCCCATGACATTCCCCTGGGGCTGTGTAGACACATCCTTCTCCTCTGGCTTGTGTCTGTTGGATCGCTGGGCTCTGAGTGAGACCTGGAGGTCTTCCAACTATGCTTGTATATCCCCGGGGGCTGGAAAGACGCTGGAGAGCCACCCACTCCTGAGGCTTTTGATCTTGCCTCAAATTACGGTGGAAACTTTGAGCATTTCCTGCTCCCTCCCTCATAAGATGCCCTGTGCCTAGGTTTTCCTTTCTCTTCTTCAGTAACCCTGGGAGATCTCGACACAGTGGGGTCCACACCAGCAGCGCCCAGCTTTGCTGTGGCCTTTCCTTCAGCAGGCATGCAGCTTCAAAAATGAGCACGTGGAGGATGAATGCAGCAGAGGCCCCGCGTAGCAGCAAGTCTGCCAGAAACACCTGCTATCTGCTGCTTCATGTGTTTATGAGAGTTAACAGTCCTGGGGGTTCTTGCTTAATGGCTATAGAACTGGCATTGGAACAAACAGCTGGAACTTCCCTGCAGGCACCTGCATACACATACACAGGCACATACAAGAGATACAGACACCAGTGCATGTGCACTACAAATTCCTAACTGATTTTCTTCCTTATATGGAGATGTAATTTATGACAAATGGTATCTAGTTAGTGGCTTGAGTTAGGGCAGCACGGCCAAAAAGTGTAACTGCAAGTAACAGAAAAGAAAAAAACAAAACAAAACATAGTATCTTCAACAAGGAGATTTTCTCCCCTTCTCATAATACTAAATTGTGGAGGCTCCCCCTCTGGCACTCCAGTACAGATACAGCACTTCCCCCAAAGTCTCAGCAATACACAGAACAAGGGATCTTTGCCGGTCAAGTGCGGGGAATTACAAGCACAGAGTTGAATAATAATCCAGGTCAGTGTCCCAGATTGGCGCACAGATCTAAGCAAACACATAAACCCGTAAGCCAGCAGGGAGAGCCTGTGGACTGGGTTATTGCTCCCTCCCCCTGCCCAGAGAGAGAGGGAGCTGAAAGCCAGGAGACAGACTGTGTGGCTGGGCAGGCCCCTACCCTCCCCCACAAACCCCAGAGGGCTAAAGCACTAACGCTAGCAGTTTACACAGCCACTGCCTCAGTCTGAGCTGAACCCTGAATGATCCAGCCCTGTGGAGGAAAGACACAACCCACCATTAAAGAGGTGGGATTAGCAACGGGACAGTGTTCTTGACAACCCAGCAGCACCTCCAGGTCAGTGGAAGAGGCAGGCCTAACCTCCCAGTGTAAACAAAAAAGACACAGGAAGCTTCCCTAGCAACCTGAAGGAGTCCCTAGAAACCCAGTAACACCTCGAAGGCAGACAAGCCACCTCATCAAGCAGCTCCCTAAAATCACAGCCCGGTAAATCCACGAAGATGGGAAAAAAACCAGCGCAAAAAAGATGAAACCACCAAAGACCAGAACACCTCTTCTCTTTCAAAGGATCATAACTCCTCATCAACACGGGAACACAACATGACCAAGAAAGAGTGTGGCGAATTGACAGAAACATCAGGAGGTGGATAATAACAAACTTTTCTGAGCTAAAGGAACACGTTCTAACTCAATGCAAAGAAACCAAAAACCTTGGGAAAAGGTTAGATGAAATGCTAACTAGAATAACCAGCTTAGAGAGGAACATAAATGACTTGATGAAGTTGAAAAACAGCACGAGAACTATGTGAAGCAAACGCAAGTTTTAATAGCCGAATTGATCAAGCAAAAGAAAGTGTATCAGATGTTGAAGATCAACTAAGTGAAATAAAAAGAGAAGGCAAGACAAGAGAAAAAAGAGTGAAAAGAAATAAACAAAGCCTCCAAGAAATATGGGATTATGTGAAAAGACCTAATCTACACTTGATCAGTGTACCTGAATATGACGAGGAGAATGAATCCAAGCTGGAAAACATGCTCCAGGATATTCTCCAGGAAAACTTCCCAAGCCTAGCAAGGCAGTCCAATATTCAAATTCAAGAAATATAGAGAACTCCACAAAGATATTTCTCAAGAAGAGCAACGCCAAGGCACATAATCGTCAGATTCACCAGGGTCGAAATGAAGGAAAAAATGCTAAGGGCAACCAGAGAGAAAGGTCAGGTCACCCGCAGAGGGAAGCCAATCAGACTTACAGCGGATCTCTCGGCAGAAACTCTACAAGCCAGAAGAGAGTGGGGGCCAATATTCAACATCCTTAAAGAAAAGAACTTTCAAACCAGAGTCTCATATCCAGCCAAACTAAGCTTCATAAGTGAAGGAGAAATAAAATCCTTTACAGACAAGCAATTTCTGAGAAATTTCATCACCACCAGACCTGCCCTACAAGAGCTCCTGAAAGAAACACTAAGCACGGAAAGGAACAAGTATCAGCCACTGCAAAACCACACCAAATGGCAAAGACCAAAAACGCAATGAAGAAAATGAGTCAACTAACGGGCAAGAAAACCAGCCAGTAACAAAATAGCAGGATCAAATTCACAAATAGCAATATTAACATTGAATGTAAACAGCCTAAACACCCCAATCAAAAGACACAGATTGGCAAACTGGATAAAAAGTCAAGACCCATCAGCGTGCTGTATTCAGCAAACCCATCTCACATACAAAGACACACATAGACTCTAAATAAAGGGATGGAAGAAGATTTACCAAGCAAATGGAGAACAAAAAAATCAGGAGTTGCAATCCTAGTCTCTGATAAAATGGACTTCAAACCAACAAAGTTCAAAAGAGACAAAGAAGGGCATTATATAATGGTAAAAGGATCAATCCCCCAACACAGGAGCACCCAGATACATAAAGCAAGTTCTTAATGACCTAAAATGAGATTTAGACTCCCACACAATAATAGTGGGAGACTTCAACACTCCACTGTCAATATTAGACAGATCAATGAGACAGAAAATTAACAAGACATCCAGGACTTGAATACAGAGCTTGACCAAGCAGACCTAATAGACTTATATAGAACACTCCACCCCAAATCCACAGAATATACATTGCACTTCCTCTAAAATTGACCACATAATTGGAAGTAAATCACTCCTCAGCAAATGCAAAAGAGCAGAAATCATAACAATCAATCTATCAGACCACAGTGCAATCAGATTAGAATTCAGGATTAAGAAATGCACTCAAATTCACACAGCCACTTGGAAACTGAACAACTTGCTCCTGAGTGTCAACTGGTAAACAATGGAATGAAGGCAGAAATAAAGATGTTTTTCAAAGCCAATCAGAATGAAGACAGAACTTACCAGAATTTCTGGGACACCTTTAAAGCAGTGTTGAGAGGGAAATTTACAGCAATAAATGCCCACATGAGAAACAAGGAAAGGTCTAAAATTGACACCCTCTAGTCAAAATTGAAAGAGCTAAAGGAGGAAGTTCAAAAAAACTCAAAAGCTAGCAGAAGACAAGAAATAACTAAGATCAGAGCTGAACTGAAGGAGACAGAGACACAAAAAAATCAGTAAATCCAAGAGCTGGTTTTTTGAAAAGATCAACAAAATAGACAGACTGCTAGCCAAACTAATAAAAAAGAAAAGAGAGAAGAATCAAATAGATGCAATAAAAAAAGATAAAGGGGATATCATCACTGATCCTACAGAAATACAAACTACCATCAGAGATTACTACAAACAACTCTATGCACATAAACCAGTAAACCAGGAAGAAATGGAAAAATTCCTGGAAACTTATACTCTATCAAAACTAAACCAGGAGTAAGTTGAAGCCCTGAATAGACCAACAGCAAGGACTGATGTTGAGGGAGCAATCAATAGCCTACCAACCAAAAATGTCCAGGTCCAGACTGGTTCATAGTCGAATTCTACCATACATACAAAGAGCAGCTGGTTCCATTCCTTCTGAAACTATATCAAGCAATACAAAAAGAGGGAATCCTCCCTAACTCATATGTGAGACCAACATCATCCTGATACCAAAACCAGGCAGAGACTCAAATAAAAAAGAAAACTTCAGGCCAATATCCATGATGAACGTCGATGCAAAAATCTTCAATAAAATACTGGCAAATTGAATGCAACAGCACATCAAAAAGCTTATTCATCACAATCAAGTAGGCTTCACCTGGGGATGCAAGGCTGGTTGAATATATGCAAGTCCATAAACGTAATCCATCACATAAATGGAACTAAAGACAAAAACCACATGATTATCTCAATAGATGCAGAGAAGGCCTTTGACAAAATTCAACAACCCTTCATGCTAAAAACTCTCAATAAACTAGGTATCGACAAAACATATCATAAAATGATAAAAGCTATTTACGACAAACCTACAGCCAATATCATACTAAACGGGCAAAAGCTGGAAGATTTCCCTTTGAAATCAAGCAGTACACAAGGATGCCCTCTCTGACCACTCCTATTCAATATAGTATTGAAAGTTGTGGCCAGAACAATCAGGCGAGAAAAAGAAATAAAGGGTATTCAATTAGGAAAGGAGGAAGTCAAACTGTCTCTATTTGCAGATGACATGATTGTATATCTAGAAGACCCCATTGTCTCAGCCCCAAATCTTCTCAAACTGATAAGCAACTTCAGCAAAGTCTCAGGATACAAAATTAATGTGCAGAAATCACTAACATTCTTATACACCAACAGCACACTTAAAGAGAGCCAAATCAACAATGAACTGCCATTCACAATTGCTACAAAGAGAATAAAATACCTAGGAATACAACTAACAAGGAACGTAAAGGACCTCTTCAAGGAGAACTACAAACCACTGCTCAACGAAATAAGAGAGGACACAAACAGATGGAGAAACATTCCGTGCTTATGGTTAGGAAGAATCAATATCGTGAAAATGGCCATACTCCCCAAAGTAATTTACATATTCAATGCTATCCCCATCAAGCTACCAATGAACTTCTTCACAGAACTGGAAAAAACCACCTTAAACTTCAAATGGAGCCAAAAGAGAGCCTGCATAGCCAAATCAATTCTAAGCAAAAAGAACAAAGCGGAAGGCATCACACTACCAGACTTCAAACTATGCTACAAGGCTACAGTAATCAAAACAGCATGGTACTGGTACCAAAACAGAGACATAGACCAATGGAACAGAACAGAGGCCTCGGAGGCAACACCACACATCTACAACCATCTGATCTTTGACAAACCTCACAAAAACAAGCAATGGGGAAAGTACTCCATGTTTAATAAATGGTGTTGGGAAAACTGGCTAGCAATGTGCAGAAAGCAGAAATGGGACCCCTTCCTGTCACCTTACACTAAAATTAACTCCAGATGGATTAAAGATTTAAACATAAAACCTAACACCATAAAAACCTTAGAAAAAAACATAAGCAAAACCATCCAGGACATAGGCATAGGCAAGGACTTCATGACCAAAACACCAAAAGCGATGGCACAAAAGTCAAGATAGACAAATGGGATCTAATTAAAATTCAGAGCTTCTGTACAGCAAAAGAAACAATCATTAGAGCAAACCGGCAACCAACAGATTGGGAAAAAATTTTTGCAGTCTACCCATCTGACAAAGGGCTAATATCCAGAATCTACAAAGAGCTAAAACAGAAATACAAGGAAAAAACAATCAATCCCATTCAAAAGTGGGTGAAGGATATGAACAGACACTTTTCAAAGAAGACATATATGAGGCCAACAAACGTGAAAAAATGCTCATCACCACTGGTCATTAGAGAAATGCAAATCAAAACCACATTGAGACACCATCTCACACCAGTTAGACTGGCGATCATTAAAAAATCTGGAGACAACAGATGCTGGAGAGGATGTGGAGGAATAGGAACGCCATCATGGAAGACAGTGTGGCAATTTCTCAAGGATCTAGAAATAGAAGTTCCATTTGATCCAGCAATCCCATTACTGGGTATTTACCCAAAGATCTATAAATCGTTCTACTATAAAGACACATGCACACGTATGTTCATTGCAGCCCTGTGTACAATAGCAACGACATGGAACCAACCCAAGTGCCCATCAATGATAGACTGGACAAAGAAAATGTGGCACATATACACCATGGAATACTACACAGCCATAAAAATCGATGAGTTTGAGTCCTTTGTAGGGACTTGGATGAATCTGGAAACCATCATTCTCAGCAAACTGACACAAGAACAGAAAACCAAACACCACATGTTCTCACTCATAGGTGGGTGTTGAACAATGAGAACACGTGGGCTCAGGGAGAGGAGCATCACACACTGGGGGCATTTGGTGGGGGCTAGGGGAGGGACAGCAGGGGTTGGGGAGGGATAACATGGGGAGAAATGCCAGATATATTCAAAGGGGAAATAGAGGCAGCAAACCACTTGGTTATGTATGCACCTATGCAACAACCCTTCATGACCTGCACATGTACCCCAGAACCTAAAGCAAAATAAATAATAATAATAATAATTTTAAGAAAGGCATAGACAAGATGCTTTAGAAATTATGGAAAACATAAATCCAGGAGGGTTAGCCCATGAGCTGGATAACGAAATAAAAATTTCACAAGATTTTGACAGGCAGGAGCCTTGGGGTTTAAATAAATAAAATGAAATATAATAGGGATTCATTTAATGTCTAACACTGGGACTTGAAAAGCAAACTTGAGACTTGGATTCAGGAGTCCTGGCGTCTCATTAAGCCACATAGAAAGGCATAGGTGACCTCAAACCAAGCTAGCAAATACTATTGGCCCGGCTTCCAACAAAGCAACAGTAGGAGGAATTATAGTTGAAGACTATACTCCTTATCATTTGTGTTCTCTGAAGTCTCTGGTCCTGTAGCTCGTGGTCAGCTAGTGGTTTGACTGAGATTTCCACAAATGCTGTATTTAAGTCACCTTTTCTTGACTTAGTGCTTTTTTTTCCTTTCTTTCTTTCTTTTTTTTTTTTGCTTGCTTGCTGTGAATCTTTGACTATTTCCCAGAATTTCACAAAGTTGACTACGATGGGTTTTGCTGATATTTGTGTGCGAGTTTCTGTGAAGGACAAGTCCTTGGGGCTGCTTACTCTGCAGTTCTTGCTGGTGTCACTCTGGACCTCACAGCATCCTGTGTAGAATGGAGGAGTTAGCCTGCGTTCGGTTCAGCCAGGCCATTTCTGCTGAATCATGCACAGCCCCAAGTGCCAGGGACTAACTGGAGAAGAGCAAGCTGGCAAAGGGTCAGAAACTGGCGGCACTCAGCCTGGAAAAGAGGAGGTCCAGTGGAGGTGATGGCTGTTTAAAGATCATGATGATCTGACACCTGAGAGCTCCAGAGAGAAAAGTTAAGGATGCACACACCTGGGAAGTCTCAGAGATGCAAATTTGGGCTCAATGATAAGAACACTGGTGCAAAGAAGAGCCTACCAGTGGGGTGCTGGCCTCTGCATCTTAGTAGCTGCTTGAGCTACCCGTCATCTGCCTCAAATGCTGCCCAGCAATTTCTGCAGGTGGAGGCAGTGAAATGAGGTGATGCAGGCCCTTTCCATCCTAAGACACTATCATTTTTGTCCACTCTAGTCTTCAGCTTCTGTCACTAGCTCTTGCGGATTCTTTTTTTATGAAGGTATGTCCTCTCCATCATACTTCGCCATGCAAGTGGTATCAGCGGTTCCCCCACCAACCTGTCTCTCACCACACTCAGCAGTATTGTGGGGGCTGCCCTCTAAACTCAAATAGGAGTGAGGCTCCCACCTACTGAAAGAAACACAGTGGTTCCCGCTGCCCGAAGGTCAATTCCGATTCCATTTGCAACTGGCCCCAGCTGCCTTTCTAGACCCAGATCCCTTGTGTCTGTCCCCTCTCACATTGCCACTCAGTTCCCTGGGGAAGTAATCATGTTGCATGTGGCAGATGGCTTCACTGGCGGATGGAGAGGCAGGGGCAATGGGAGGCTGTGCCCAGGACTGCCTGAGTTGCAGGAGGAGAATTTGTCAGAGCTGAGCTCTGAAGGAAGGAGGGGCCCCAGGGACAAAGGGAGAAGAGCAGCCCCAAAGGTTCTGAGAACCCCTCACGAGTCAGGCTTCTCTGAGGCTGAGAGATGATCAGGATGCTCTGACAACAATGTTATTTCCTTTCACCACGAAGATATTCCATTTTCTCTAAGGTGCACTAGATGCAGACAGAAAACCTCATGTTTTATCCCGGGGCATAACCTTTGAACTTCTCAGCAGAACACAACATATAGCACAGAGGCAAAATAAAAAGGAATACAGAAAGAAAGAAAGAAAGAAAAACAACCTGATGTTGCAAAGAAAGAACACAGAGGTTGGGGGCAAGGCCTGCCTGGGTGGGCTCGTTCAGCGAAGGACGCACAGCGAGGACGCAGGCCTCGTGAGGCCTCGTGACTTGAGGGCCCTGTTGTGCTTTCCTGGGGGAAGGCCACCGAGATAAGGATGAGAATAAGTCAGCCAATTTTTGTCCTGCTGTGTATAATTACCTCTCCATCTATTTATAAAGCCTTGAGGAATTAAAGCAATTATTCATCCTAAAAACACCAAGGGCAGTGACGCCTCTGAAGACAGCTGCTGCATAACCTCTCTGCTATCACACAGCCCCGCCTGTGCTGCACTGACTTTCACCATGGGGGAGGCAGCGGTGGTGCAGGGGCCACAATCCCAGGGTTGCGGGAGGTCGCCCAGCTCCAGCACTCGGGCAAATCCCTCTACCGCTCTGCGTCTTGAAATCTTCATCTATAAGTGGGGATGTGACTGTGTCTGTCTCCCCCAGGTGTTGGGAAGGTCAGACATGTCTAGATCTATACGCAGTCACTAAGAAGAATATTTAGCAGATGTTGCCAGCTTACTGAAATCAACCGGGACTTCGTCCCTTCTCCCCAAACCACCCTCTCCTGGCCATACAATCCTTCAGCTGCTCAGGCTGATTCCTGGAGTCATCTTGGATTCCTCTCTTCCTCTCACACCTCACATCTAATCCACCAGCTAATGCTGTGGGTTCCAGCTTCAAAATGCACATGCAAGCCGCTCTGCCCCCTCCTCCGTCATGACCACCCCGTTCTGACCCTGACAGTCCCAGCCCCTTCCTCCCTCGGCCACAGGACTCCAGCTCTGGCTGCTGGGTGGAGGCTGGGCTTGCTGCTGCTTTGGGGACTTTGCCCTTTGCTACTCCTTCCAGAATTCGCATCTCCACACACCTGCCTGCTCACATGCTCCCCTGTAAGCCTTGCTCCAAGGGCACCTCCTCAGTGAGGCCTCCCTGACTACTGCTGCCCATACCACCCCCATTCCCTGCATCATTTTTATCCATGGGTGTATTCCCCTCTGACACACCATGTCATTTACTTCTTCATATTTCCGCTGAAGTATTCTTCCCTCTAGAACGGTGATTCTCAACCGGGGGCCATCTGTCAGTGTCTAGAGACATTTGGGGTGATTATAACTGGGGGTGGAGTGCTCCAGGCACCTAGTGGGCACAGGCAGGAGTGCACAGGATTAAGAACAACCATCCGAAGATCCCCCACGCCAGATGGCAACAGAGCCGAAGTTGAGAAAGCCTCATCCAGACTGTAAGCCCCGTGAGGGCA
Organism: Sapajus apella; assembly: GCF_009761245.1. Classification (NCBI taxonomy): domain Eukaryota; kingdom Metazoa; phylum Chordata; class Mammalia; order Primates; family Cebidae; genus Sapajus; species Sapajus apella. The sequence goes on from NW_022437074.1 coordinate 3,257,768, forward strand.
AGGGCTCCATCTCCTGTTTTGGTCACTACAATATCTCCAGCACCCAGAACAGGGCTTGACAGCATGGATGCCCAGTAAATGGTGAACAAACAGAGACTGGCATATATGCAGCACTGAGAAAATGTTGGATGTTATCATCATTCTTGCTCATGGGTTTGTGTTGTTTCTGTGCCTCAGGTTTTCAGGAAGGTCTTTGCTTTTCTCCTGGGCAGTGCAACAGAGGGGAAGGGTGTAGGACTTGTAGTTAGAGACCTTTGTCTGAGCCCCAGGTTGGCCATTATGAGCTGCGTGGCTCTGGGAAACTCAATCTCTCTGAGGTTTTGTTTCCCCATTCGTTGGAACACAATTTGTTTCCACTTCATCTCACAAGCTGGTAAGCACTAAATACCTTCCAGTTATTGTCATTATGTGGTTCCTCCAGCAAAATGAAAAAACCAATTGATTTTACCATGGCTGACAATCTTACATCAGTTGTGAGGAGCCTATTTTAATGTGTTTCCATTTCTGCCCATACGGTACTTCTCCCTTAGACAGGTATCTTGAGACAAGAAGAGGAGCAGGTGGCATTTAAAATACATTGCACATGTCACATGCATTTCACTGAACAGCTTTTTGCATTTAAAATCCAGACAATATGCTCAAAATAGTACTAATAAATTTTCTATCTTGAGTAATGTATCTCAGGCATATACTAAGGGAAAATAATTAAAGAACAACTCAGTAAAACAGAGATCATAAAAAGAGGGGCTTGTACATCAGGAGGGTGAACTTCTAGCCATTGTCAATGCAGCCTTTGAGTGCAAGGATCCCAGATGTTTGATTTGGACCCATGTACTTTTGCAATAGGAAAGCGTTCTTCTTATGAATGAAACATCAAAAGGCATATGGCTGTAGAGGCAATCATGCTGGAAAACGTGTGTCTTGGAGAGCAGAAATGGCCGGCTGAACACTTCCTCACTTGTGAAGCTGTCAGGAGCAAAGCTCCAGGGAGTGCCTTCCACCCTGCTGGCAATGAATGGCCTCTCCTGACAGATGGTTCAAGGGCCTTTGGCTAAAGATTTGCAACATCAAAGAGTGAGTGGCATGGGCTGGCCAGCCACCTGAGACAACGTACTTTGTTCCAGAACGTGGTTCATAGTTTCACTTTTCTGGCTCAGTGGGGATTAAGCCTGAAAGAGCCTTTGGAAAGGTTGATAGCAAATGAATGTAAATATTATTTACCTAGCAACATAACACTTTTTTTCTTCTTTTGGCTTCTTCATGGAGTCATTACTCTTTCCTTGAGTTGTCAGTTCCTTCATTTAGTCTATTTTGTTCAACAATTATTGATCAAATATTACTTGTGCTGGGCAGTGTTCTAAGTCCCAAGAATTTTGTGTTAAACCAGTACCCTGCCCTCATAACACATAATCTAGAGACATCGAACCGTGAGCACAGGAATAAGCAGTATACTTTCAGAATGTAGTCAGTGCTCTCAAGGGAAGAGATTATGATGTAACAGAGCTTCTTTTCATCTCACAGGAGGGCCATTAGGAAGGGCCAGTCACTACAGGTGATGCTGGCAGGAAGGGAGCCAACCTGCGATGTGCTAGGAAGATAGGCAGAGAGACTATACATTCAAAGGGTGTGAAGCAGACCTGAGTTCCCAGGAAGTGTGCCGAGGGTCTGGAGTAGAGTGAGTGGGGGGGGGAACAAAGACAGGGATGGGCTAGAGGGCCAAGAGGGGCTGGACCCTGTGGAGCATTGATGGCTGTGCTGTGGAGTGAATTTGGATGTCGTTTAAGGGGAATGGGAAGTTATTGAAATATTTTAAGTAGAGAAATGGGATGCACTGATTTACCTTATAAAAAGAGTTCTCTATCTGCCTTGAGAGACTGGATTATAGCAGGGTGACATAGTTTGGATGTTTGTCCTCTCCAAATCTCATCTTGAAATGTGATCCTCAGTGTTGGAGGTGGGCTCTGGTGGGAGGTGACTGAGTCATGAGGCAGATCCTTCATGAATGGCTAGTGACATCTCCTGGGTGGTGAGTGAGTTCTCACTCTGGTAGTTCACATGAGATCTGCCTGTTTAAAAGAGTATGGAGGCCAAGTACGGTGGCTCATGCCTGTGATCCCAGCACTTTGGGAGGTAAAGACAGGAGAATCACTTGAGCCCAGGAGTTTGAGCCCAGCCTGGGCAACATGGTGAAACTCATCTTTACTGAAAATAGAAATGTTAGCAGCGTGTGATGGCACAGCCTGGGCAACAAAGCCAGACTCTATCTCAAAAAAAAAAAAAAAAAGAGTGTGGCACCCCTTCCCCTCCCACTCTTGCTCCATCTCTTGTCATGTGAGGCACCTGCTGCTCCTTCATCTTCCGCCATGATTGTAAGCTTCCTGAGGCCTCACCAGGAGCAGATGTGAACAAATCAAACCTCTTTTCTTTATAAATTACCCACATTTAGGTGTTTCTTTATAGCTACTACAAGGGGGAAATGGGAGAGCAGGGAGATCAGTGATGCTTTCACACTAGTACGGCAATAGAGCGGCATCTTGGACCAGGGTGGTGGCTGAGAAGACAGGATCACGGCTTTGAGATATACTCTGAAGAAGAAAAGTAGGCCTTGCTGATAGAATTGTCACAAGCTGTAATGGAAAGGGTAAATTCAAGGATGTCTCCTGGGCTTTTGGCTTAAGCATCTGGATATAGAACTATGGAAGAATGGAAGGGAAATGGGTTTGGAGTATATGTGCATGCAGTTAACAATTCTGTCTTGCATGTGCAAAGTTTAGATACCCGTTAGACATCTGCGTAGAGGGCCAGGCACAATGGCTCACGCCTGTAATCCCAGCACTTTGGGAGGCCGAGGCAGGTGGATCACTTGAGGTCAGGCATTCAGGACCAGCCTGACCAACATGGTGAAACCCCGTGTCTACTAAAAATACAAAAATTAGCTGCGTGGTGGTGCACACCTGTAATCCCAGCTACTCGAGAGGCTGAGGCATGAGAATCACTTGAACCTGGGAGGCAGAGGTTGCAGTGAGCCAAGAGCACACCACCGCACTCCAGCCTGGGTGACAAAGCAAGACTCTGTCTCTAAATAAACAAATAAGACAGCTGTGTAGAGATGTTAGGTTGGCAATTAGATAAAAGTTTTGAGTTTCCGGACAAGGTCAGGACCAGAAATGAAGATTTGGGATTCATTAGCATGTAGATTGTATTCAGAGCTACAGGAATAGATGAAGTAACTGAGGAAGAGAGTTAGAGAGGCCAGGAGCAAACACAGGAACACGTGGCATTTAAAGGACAATGGAGAAGGAGGAGATGGCAGAGGTGTCAATAGAAGGAAAAACCAAAGGGCGCTATCATAGAAGGTGACAGCAGGATATGTCACAAAGAGGGATATGTTTGAATGTGTCAAATGCTGTTTTCACAGGCTATAGAAGTAAACACAAAGTCCTATAATACCGAGGATGAGCTGCCTCTAGTGTGTGTGAAACCCTGGCCAAATATTTGTCGTGGGGTCCCTGTCTATATATGCAATGTTATTTAAAAATACACTACATATTCTTGGGCTTATGTGGGATGTAGTGATTTATTGATGAGGATTTGGAATAATGAGTAGGAAGAGATGATTATGGATTTGTTTATGAGCCAGTTTTTCCTAAATCAGTGCATCAGTGCCATTCTGGAGGCCCGAATCACACATGATTCCATGAAAGAAACTCTTTGCTGGCCAAAGGATTCACTCACTCTCCAGGCTCTTCTGCGTGGGCCCTCACCATGGAGTCCTGAATACTTGGGTCATCTGGTTAACCACATGCTTGAGAGAGCACCAGAGAAGGTCGTGGTTCTCAAGACTCCAGATTCTCCTTAGAAAGAGTTGACTATCTATCTAGCCTCCAACTTTTCTGGCTGCTACCAGAGAATCTGGCCTCTAAACTCTCTGTGTCAAAGAGCTGACAGAGCCTGAGATTCATTAGGATCCTAGGGGTGACAGAGAGCAAAGCAAAATTTGAGAGAGCATGCAGGCCTTTGCCACTGCTCCGCTTCCCAGCTCAGTGCAGAGCAAGTAGGAGGTAAACTTCTGCTCTTAGCTTCTCTGTAAGGAGAGAAGAAATGGACCACACATCTAGCACCTCAACTTTTCCGACAGCTACTAGAAGGACTGGCTCCTGTCTCACCTGTCTCAGGGCACTGATGCTACTTGGCATACTCTAGTCTCCTGGGGTCACCAAGAACGAGAACAGCATTTTGGACAAACACACAGGTTTGAGAGGCACCCAGAATCTCTGACGGGGCTGTGACGAGACTCATCTGTGAAGATTGAGGGAGGTGGCTATTTTATCTAATGTGCAGAAACCCACACAGAGAGTCAAGGACAATGAACAAATGGGAAATATGTCATAAATAAAAGAACAAGATAAAGCCTCAGAAACTGATCCAAGTATAATGGAGATATGTGATTTACTGGGCAAAAATTCAAATGACTTGTCACAAAGATGCTCAGTGAGGTCAAAACAATGCATAAATAAAATGAAAATTTCAACCAAAAAGGTAGAAAATATTAAAAAGTGCTGGCTGGGTGCGGTGGCTTACTTTTTAATCCCAGCACTTTGGGAGGCTGAGCAGGTGGATCACAAGGTCAAGAGGTTGAGACCATCCTGGCTAACATGCTGAAACCCCATCTCTACTAAAAATACAAAAATGTTAGTTGGGTGTGATGGTGCATGCCTGTAGTCCCAGCTACTCAGGAAGCTGAGGCAGGAGAATTGCTTGAACCCAGGAGGCAGAGATTGCAGTGAGCCGAGATCAAGCCACTGCACTACAGCCTGGGCAACAGTGTGAGACTCCATCTCAAAAAAAAAAAAAAAAAAAAAAAAAAAAAGGGCCAAACAGAAGTCACGGAGCTGGAGAATATAACAAAAGAAGAGAAAAATTTAATAGCAGCCTAGGTCAACTGAAAGAAAGGATTACTGAACTTAAGGACTGGTCACTGGCAATCATTCAGTCACAGCATTAAATAGAAAAAAGAATGAAGAACAGTGAAGTAATCCCAGTACTTTGGGAGGCTGAGGTGGGCAGATCACAAGGTCTAGAGTTTTGAGACCAGTCTAGCCAACACAGTGAAACCCCATCTCTACTAAAAACACAAAAAAATAGCTGGGTATGGTGGTATGTGCCTGTAATCCCAGCTACTTAGGAGGCTGAGGGAGGAGAATCTCATGAACCAGAGAGGCAGAGGTTGCAGTGAGCAGAGATCGTGCCATTGCACTCCAGTCTGGGAGACAGTACAAGACTCAGTCTCAAAAAAAAAAAAAAAAAAAAAAAAAGAAAAGAAAAAGACACCTTAAAAGACTTATGAACACCATCCAGCAGACCTATATATGCATTATTGGACACTCAGGCATTATGATATCAGTAACATATAATGTGGAAGGCGGAGAGGTAAAATTGTAGAGTACTTTCATAGAAGTGTTATCAGTTTAAACTGTTATAAATATGTGTTATGTAAGCCCTTGGTAACCAGAAAAAAATTACCTATAGAAATTACACAAAAGAAAAAAAGTAACAAAGCCTATCAATGCAAAACAACAAAACAAAAACAAACCAACAAACACAAAGGAAGGCAGCAAGAGACAAAAAGAACAAGACAAATAGAAAACAGTTTTTTAAAAAAAATGGCAACATGGTGGCTCATGCCTGTAATCCCAGCACTTTGAGAGGCCAAGGTGGGCATCTGAGGTCAGGAGTTCGAGACCAGCCTGGTCAACATGGTGAAACCCCATCTCTACTAAATATACAAAAATCTGCTGGGCATGGTGGCGCATGCCTGTAATCGCAGCTACTCAGGAGGCTAAGGCAGGAGAATTGCTTAACCAGGACCTGGGAGGTGGAGGCTGCAGTGAGCCAAGATCACACTACTGTATTCCAGCCTGGGCTACACAGCGAGACTCCGTCTCAGAAAAAAAAAAAAAAAAAAAAGTAAATGGTTAATTAAAAAAAAAAAATAGATCTACAGCAGCCAAGTAGATTGAAAACTAAAATTCAACTATATGCTGTCTAAAAGTTTACTTCACATTCAAGGATACCCATGGGCTGAAAGTGAAGGAATGGAAAAAGATTTCATGCAAATGATAACTAAAAGAAAGCAAGAATGGCTATCATTATATCAGATAAAATAGACTTTAAGGCAAAAACTTTCTCTAGAGATAAAGAAGGTCATCCTAAAATGATAAAAGTGTCAATTAAACAAAAAGATATAACAATTGTAAATATAGGAGAGAGATCCAAGATGGCTGATCACTAGCAGCTCGGGATTGCAGCTCCCACTAAAAGAGCAGAGAACGAGAGGACGCCACACTTTCAGATCAATTTTTGTTGCTCACACACCAGGAGATTCCCAGCGGAGGAGCCCCACCTGTCGCCAGCGTGACTCTTGAGGCCAGTGAGGCGGTTTTGCCGCTGCCTTGGTGTGGTGGTTCTTGGTGCAGAGTCAGAAAAGCACCATCAATCTTAAAGCCGCTGTTTTGGCCGGAGCAGTGGGTTGCTCAGATTCTAGCGCCGGGAATCAACAAGTTGGACGTCCATTCAGAAACCCAACTATAAAGACGGTAATTACAAAGACCACAGATGGATAAATCTATAACGAAGGGAAGAAAACAGCCTAAAAAGGCTGAGAATACCCAAACTCAGAACGCCTCTCCCTCTACAGGGGATCACAGTTCCTCATCAGAAACAGAACAAGGCCTGATGGAGAAAGACTGTGTTCCATTAGCAGAAGCTGGCTTTAAAAAGTGGATGATAAGAAACTTCTGGGAATTAAAAGAACTTCTTCTAACCCAATGCAAAGAAACTAAGAACTTTGAAAAAAGGTTTGACGAAATGTTAACAAGAATACACAATTTAGAGAGGAATATAAGTGAATTAATGGAGCTGAAAAATACAACACGAGAATTTTGCGAACTATGCACAAGTTTTAACAGCCGAATTGATCAAGTAGAAGAAAAGATATCAGAGGTCGAAGACCAACTTCATGAAATAAAACAAAAAGACAAGATTCGAGAAAAAAGGATAAAAAAGAACGAGCAAAGTCTCCAAGAAATATGGGACTATGTGAAAAGACCTAATCTACGTTTGATAGGTGTACCTGAATGTGACGAAGAGAATCAATCCAAGCTGGAAAATACGCTTCAGGATATTATTCAGGAAAACTTTCCCAACCTAGCAAGGCAGGACAATATTCAACTCCAGGAAATACAGAGAACACCACAAAAATATTCCTCAAGAAGGCCAACCTCAAGGCACATAATTGCCAGATTCACCAGGGTTGAAATGAAAGAGAAAATACTGAGGGCAGCCAGAGAGAAAGGTCAGGTTACCCATAAAGGGAAGCCCATCAGACTCACAGCAGATCTCTCAGTAGAAACCCTACAAGCCAGAAGAGAGTGGGGGCCAATATTCAACATCCTTAAAGAAAAAAACTTTCAACCCAGAATTTTACATCCAGCCAAACTAAGCTTCATAAGCGAAGGAAAAATAAAATCTTTTGTGAACAAGCAAGCACTCAGAGATTTCATCACCACCAGGCCTGCTTTACAAGAGCTTTTGAAAGAACCACTACAAATAGAAAGGAACAACTAGTATCAGCCTTTCTAAAAAATACCAAAAAATAAAGAACATCAACATATTTAAGAAATTGCATCAACTAACGGGCAAAACAGCCAGCTAACATTAAATGACAGTATCAAACACACATATGTTGTTATTAATTTTAAATTTAAATCGACTAAATCCCCCAATCCAAAGACACAGACAGGCAAAAAAAGCCAAGACCCATTGGTATGCTACATCCAGATCCATCTCACATGCAAGGATACATAAAGACTCAAAACAAAGGGATGGTGAAAAATTTACCAACCAAATGGAGAGCTAAAATAAATAAATAGAAAGCAGGAGGTGCAATTTTTGCTGATAAAATAGATTTCAAAGCAATAAAGATCAAAAGAAGCAAAGAAGGATATTACATAAAGATAAAAGGATCAATGTAACAAGAAGAGCTAAAGATCCTAAACATATATGCACCCAATACAGAAATACCCAGATATATAAGACTTACAAAGAGACTTGGACCCCCACACAATAATAGCGGGAGACTTCAACATCAATATTAGATAGATCAGTGAGACAGAATGTTAACATCGATATCCAGGACTTGAACTCAGATCTGGAACAAGTAGACTTAATTAACATTCATAGAACTCTCCACTTTAAATACACAAAATATACACTCTTATCAGTACTACATCACACGTATTTACAGGTTTAAATGAAATATTGGTTGGCTGCTTGTTAATTATTTTATTCCCTCATTTTTTTTTATGTCTCTATTATTAAACACAATTACAGGCATACCCAGTTTTAGACTGCATTCTAGCCCGGGCAATAAAGCAACACCCCTGTTCTCTCTCAAAAAAAAAAAAAAAAACAATTGTAAATATATATGCACCCAGTATAAGACCCAAGTATATAAAGCAAACATCGACATATCTGAAAGGAGAAACTGACAGGAATACAATAATAGTATGAGACTTCAATAACCTACTTTCAATAATGGGTGGGGCACCCAGACAGAAAATTAATAAAGAAACAGTGAACCTGAATAACACTATAGACCAAGTGAACCTAACAGACATACACAGAACTTTCCACCCAAGAAAAGAAGAATATACACTCTTCTCAGGAGTACACAGAACATTCTCCACTACATAAATTACATGTTAGGTCAAGAAAATAAGTCTTCATAAATTTAAGATTGAAATCATACCTAGTATCTTTTCTAGCCATAATGAAATAAATCTAGAAATCAATTACAGAAAACTGAAAAATGCACAAATCTGTGGAACCTAAACAGCACACCAATGAAGAAAGAGGGAAGCAAAAAGAAGTTTAAAAAATATCTCCAAACAATTTAAAGTGAAAACAAAATATACCAAAACTTATGGGATGCAGCAAAAACAATACTAAGAGGGAAGTTTACAGTGATAAATGCCTACATTAAAAAAGAAGAAATATCTCAAGTAAGTGAGCTAATGTCATACCTTAGGGAACTAGAAAAAAAACAAACTAAGCCCAACATTAGCAGAAGAAAGAAAATTACAAAGATAAGAGCAGAAGTAAGTAGGGAATAGAAAAGCAATATAAAAAACCCCGGCAAAACCAAGAGTTGTTTTTCTTTTCTTTAAAAACAAATAAAATCAACATGCCCTTAGACAAAAAAAAAAAAAAAAAAAAAAAAAGTGACAGGCACAGTGGCTCACACTTGTAATCCCAGCACTTGAGGCAGGCAGATCATGAGGCCAGGAGTTCAAGACCAGCTTGACCAACATGGTGAAACCCCGTCTCTACTAAAAATACAAAAATTAGCCAGGCATGGTGGCATGTGCCTGTAGTCTCAGCTATTCGGGAGGCTGAGGCAGGAGAATTGCTTGAACCTGGGAGGCAGAGGTTGCAGTGAGCCTAGATCACACCACTGCACTCCAGCCTGAGCAACAGAGTGAAACTCCATCTCAAAATAACCAGTAACAAATAAGGAGATTGAAGCATTAATCAAAGACCTCCCAAAAAAGAAAAGTCCAGCACCAGATGGTTTTGTGGTTGAATTCCATCACACACTCAAAGAATAACTAATACTTCTTAAACTCCTAAAAATGTAAAAAGAGGAAACACTTCCAAACTCATTTTATGAGGTCAGCATTACCCTGATACCAGAGCCAAAGAAACCACAAGAAAAGAAAACCATATGCCAAAATCTCTGATGAACATAGATGCAAAAATCTTCAATAAAATATTAGCTAAGCAATTCAATAGCACACTGAAAAGTTTATACATTGTGACCAAAGTGGGATTTATCCCTGGGATGCAGGTTTGGTTCAATATATGCAAATAAGTCAATGTAATACACCACATTAAGAGAATAAAAGATAAAAAACACATGACTATCTCAATAGATACAGAAAATATTTGAAAAAATTCAAACTTCCTTTGCGACAAAAACTCTAAACAAAGTATATATGGAAGAAACTTACCTTAATTCAATAAAGACCAATTAGGAAAAGACTATAGCTAACATCATAATGATTGAAGAAAAACTAAAAGCTTTTCCTTTCTTAGTCTCACCAGTCTGTTCAACATAGTACTAGAAGTTCTAGCCATAGAAATTAGATAAGAAAAAGAAATAGGCTGGGTGTGGTGTGTCACACCTGTGATTTCAGCACTTTGGGAGGCCAAGGCAGGCAGATCACAAGGTCAAGAGATCCAGACCATCTTGGCCAACATGGTGAAAGCCTGCCTCTACTAAAAATACAAAAATTAGCTGGCATGATGGTGCGTGCCTGTAGTTCCAGCTACTCAGGAGGCTGAGGCAAGAGAATCACTTGAACCTGGGAGGTGAAGTTTGCAGTGAGCCAAGACTGTGCCACTGCACTGCAGCCTGGTGCCATTACACTCCCTCCAGCCTAGTGACAGAGTGAGACTCTGTCTCAAAAAATAAAAATAAAAAAAAAAGAGAAAAGAAAGAAATGAAAAGCATCCAACTTAAAAAGAAACAAGGAAAATTGTCTGTTTGTGGGTGACATGGTCCTACCTATAGAAAGCCCTAATAATTCCATTAAAAAGTCAGAATGGATAAATAAATTTAGTAAATTTGTAGGATACAAAATCAATATACACAAATAAATAGCATTTGTTATACCCACAATGAAATATCTAAAAAGGAAATCAAGGAACAATCCCATTTACAATAGCATAAAAATACTTAAAAGTAAATTTAACCCAGTAGGTGAAAAAAATCTGTACACTGAAAATTATAAAACACTAATGAAAGAAATTGAAGAAGACGCAAATAAATGGAATGATATCTTAATTCATTGGAAGAATTAATATTGTTTAAATGCTTATACTGCCCAAAGTGATCTACATGTTGAATGCAATCCCTATCAAAATTCCAATGGCATTTTTCTCAGAAATAGGAAAACAATTCTGAAATGTATATGGAACCACAAAATACCCTGAATAGCTAAGGCAACTGGAGACAGAAGAACAAAGTTATAGGCATCACACTACTTGATTTCAAATGATACTACAAAGCTATACTAATCAAAACTATATGGTATTGGCATAAAAACAGACACATAAACCAATGGAACAAAGTAGAGAGACCAAGAAAAAGCTCACAAAAACTTGACTAACTAATTTTCAACAAGGACCCCAAGAATACACAATGGGGAAAGGATAATCTAAATAAATGGCTTTGGGAAAACTGGATATCCACATTCAAAAGAATGAAATTAGGCCTTTATCTCACAACATATACAAAACTCATCTCAAAATGGATTAAAGACTTAAACGTAAGACCTTAAACCATAAAACTCCTGCAAGGAAACATAAAGAAAAATCTCCTTGAAGAAGATTCAAGGATGAATCTTTTTTGATAAAGACTTTTATAATGATCTGCTTTGACTTTATGGATGATGTCCACTTAATGTCTTGGCAATGATTTTTTTGATATAACACCAAATACAGAGGCAACAAATGCAAAAATAAGCAAGTGGGACTAGATTAAACTAGAGGCTTCTGCACAGGAAAGGAACCAATCAATGAAATTAAAAAAGAACCAATAGAATGGGAGAAAATATTTACAACCCATATATCTGATAAGGGCATTAGTAGACAAAATATACAGGGAACACATAAAACCCAATAGCAAAAGACAAATAACCTGATTAAAAATTGGCAAAGGACTTGAATAGACACTTTTCCAAAGAGGACATACATACAAATGGCCAACAGGTATATGAAAAGGTACTCAACATCACTATGATCAGGGAAATGCAAATCAAAACTAGAATGATATTTCATCTCACACCTGTTAGAGTGGCTATTATCAAAAACATGAGATAACAAATGTTGGTGAGGATGTGGAGAAAAGGGAATGCTTATACACTGTTCATGGGAATGTAAATTGGTGCACCCATTATGGAAAACAGTATAGAGATTACTCAAAAAATAAAAAATAAAGCTATCATATGATTCAGCAATGTCTCTTCTGGGTATATATCCAAAGGAAATGAACTCAGTATCTTGAAGAGATATGTGCACTCTCATGTTCATTGCAGCATTACCCCTAATAGCCAAGATATGGAAACAACCTAACTGTCCATCATTGACAGATGAATGGGCAAAGAAATTGTGCTCTCTCTCTCTCTATATATATATATAGGATATATATCATATATATGTGTGTGTGTGTATACATATATATACATATATTGGATATGCATATATATATGCAATGGAGTATTATTCAGCCTTAAAAATAAGAAGGAAATTCTGCCATTTGCAATGATGTGGATGAAGCTACAGGATATTATGCTAAGCGAATAAGCCAGAGACAGAAAGCAAATATCATATGATCTCACTCATTTGTAAATCAGTAAAAGATGAATACGTAGAAGCAGAGAGTAGAATAATGGTTACCAGGGACAGGGGTGAGGTGAGGTGCGGTGGGGTAATTATGGTGATCTTAATCAAAGGATATGAAATTTCAGTTATGTAGGACGGATAAATTCTAGGGGTCAAAGGTAAAGCATGAGGACTGTGATTAACAATACCGAAGGCATACTTAAAATTTGCTTAGAGAGCAGATCCTAAGTATTCTCACCACACACAATAAAGGTGACCATGTGAAGAGATGGATATGTTAAGTATCTTGACTGGCAATGGGTTCGTGATGAATATGTACAGTTGACCCTTGAACAACATGGATTTGAACCACAAAGGTCCACTTATATGCGGATTTTCTTGTCTTTGCCAGCAAGGCCCTCCCCTCCTCTTCCTCCTCCCTCTCAACTGAAGAGGAGGAGGATGAGGACCTTTAGGGTGATCCACTTCCACTTAGTGAATAGTAAATATGGTTTCTCTTCCATATGATTTTCTTAATATTTTCTTTTCCCTAGCTTACTTTAAGAATACTGTACGTAATACATGTAATATACAAAATTTGTGTGAATTGACTGCTTGTGTTATTTGAAAGACTTCTATCAATAATAGGCTTTTAGTTAGGTTTTGGGGCAGTCAAAAGTCACAAGGGAATTTTTTACTGTGTGGGGAGTTGGTACCCCTAATCCCTTTGTTTTTCAAGAGTCAACTATCTATCAAAACATCGTGCTGTCTACCTTAAATATATACAATTTCAATAAAAATGTTTTCAAAACAAACCAATAGGCCGGGCGCGGTGGCTCACGACTGTAATTCCAGTACTTTGGGAGGCCAAGGCGGGCAGATTATGAGGTCAGAAGTTCCAGACCAGCCTGACCAACATGGTGAAATACTAAAATAAAAAAATATTAAAAATAAAAAAATTAGCCGGGCGTGGTGGCACACATCTATAATCACAGCTACTCAGGAGGCTAAGGCGGAAGAATCGCTTGAACCCCTCAGGCGGAGGTTGCAGTGAGCCGAGATCACGCCATTGCACTCCAGCCTGGGTGACAGAGTGAGACTCCATCTCAAAAAAAACCAAACAAAACAAAATAACAGGCAGGACGGGGCTACAGGTCCACTGGAGTATGTCACCGAGGGCTCTGTGCCTGCTGAGGCATGAGGATGCATCTCTGGGATGACAGAAAGGCAGCAAGGGGCTTCGGACTACGAGAGACCCGGAATAGGGCTCTAAGCACAGCCTCCGGATGATTGTGGACTCCAGGCAGGAAACGTGGAGGCTTTGAACCAGACCACTGATAGAGGAGGGAGAAGGAGATGGGGCCCGTCAATATTTACAACTTGGCAAAGCACAGCAAGATTTTAATGGTTAATCAAAAATGGAAGGTGAATGGGAGAAAGAGGAGCTGACAACCACTCCCACGATTCTGGTTTCCAGGGCTTGCTGTAGCTGAGAGGGCAGCAGTTGAGTGGCTGCGCAGCAGACACTGGGGGTTGAGGCTGGGAAGTGGAGGCAGCAGGGGGACTGCCCCCTCAGGAGCCTGCCATGAGCATGGGATGCAGAAGGACGGACTGGAAGGTGCTGGAGGGGACGTGGGGTTCCGGTGAGGGTCTGAGGGATGGAATAAATCGATGCCTGTTCCCAGACTAAGAAGTGGGGAGCAGCTGAGGGAACTGGGGAGTGTGAACCAGGCTGCAGCTGTTCCCCAGATGCTGCACTCTCTGACAGCTCCCATCTGTCTGACTGTCACCCAGGATTGCACAGGACATCTACAAATGTGCATGTGTATTTGCTATAAGGTGCATTTTTTTCCCCTAGAGAGAGCGACCAACCTTTCAAGAACTATTTTTGGGCATCTTTTCTTCTCTCCTCTCCTCTCCCCTCCCCTCCCCTCCCGTCCTCTCCCTCCCCCTCCCCCTCCCCTTCCCCCTTCCCCTTCCCTCCCTCCCTCCCTCCCTCCCTCCCTCCTTCCTTCCTTCCTTCCTTCCTTCCTTCCTTCCTTCCTTTCTTTTTCCTTCTTTTTCTTTCTTTCTTAGAAAGAATCTTACTCTGTCACCCAGGCTGGAATGCATTGGTGTTATCTCGGCTCACTGCAACCTCTGCCTCCTGGGTTCAAGTGATTCTCCTGCCTCAGCCTACTGAGTAGCTGGGACTACAGGCAACCACCACCACACCTGGCTAATTTTTGTATTTTTAGAAGAGACAGGATTTCACCATATTAGCCAGGCTGGTCTCAAACTCCTGACCTTGTGATCCACCCAGCTCGGCCTCCCAAAGTGCTGGGATTACAGGCGGGAACCACCATGGCCGATCTATTTTGGGGTATATTTTATCATTTCTTTCTCTTAGTATCTATGAAGGGAACAACCTAGAAGCCATGTTAACGCTGGAGAAACCTCTAATATTAAAAGCCTCTAATAATAAAAAGTATTCTAGCAAGTAAAATTATGTATGTATGTATGTAATCTTGTTCCTACATCCAGGAAATCATTAAACTAGTAGGGGGTTGTATTAATCAGAACTCTTTGTTGCAAGCAACAGACACTCACTCTGGATGATTTAAAAGAAACAGAAATGTATTAAGAGGTATTAGAGAGTTAACAAAACCTCCAGGAAGGCTGGAGAGCCAGGCTGGATGCTGTGCCACAGACACAACAGTCAAAACTCATGGATTCTTCTGCTGCTGTCCACTAGGCTAGCTACCAGCCATGCATGGCCATGTGGCACTTGACGTGAGGCCCGCCAGAATGAGATGTGCTACAGGTACAAAATATGCACTGGACTTTGAAGACTAAGTAAGAAAAAGGACATAAAATCTCACTCATATTTATGGGTTAAAATGATATTTGCAGCCAGGTGCGGTGGCTCATGCCTGTAATCACAGCACTTTGGGAGGCTGAGGCGGGCGGATCACGAGATCGGGAGTTCAAGACCAGTCTGACCAATATGGTGAAACTCCGTCTCTACTAAAAATACAAAAAGTAGCTGGGCATGGTGGCAGGCACCTGTAGTCCCAGCTACTCGGGAGGCTGAGGCAGGAGAATCGCTTGAACCTGGGAGGCGGAGGTTTCAGTGAGCCAAGGTCGCACAACTGTACTCTAGCCTGAGTGACAGAGAGATTCTGTCTCAAAAAAAAAAATGATATTTGCATGCATTGGGTATTAAGTAAAATATATTAAAATTAATTTCAGCTTTTTTTTTTTTTTACTTCTTAAATGCAGCTACTAGAAAATTTTGCATTACCTGTGGGAAACTGGCTCCACATCATTTCCTCTGTTTTCTATTGATTGAATTGAGTCCTAAGGCCACTTCCGATATTTGGGTAAAGGAATATACATCACCTCCAGATAGGGGGTAGCCCCTATGCAGGGAGGGGGAGCTGCCTGAGGCTGTCTTTGGAGACATCTGTGTTCCCTAACAACAGTGCATCTGGCCTGTTTTTCACATGGGTCTCTGAGTCTGTGGCTGACGCAGTTCCGGGCTTTGGGAGGAGGTGACTTTCACATGACGGATCAGGTCAAGCCTCCATCGTGCTCAGGGTTTATGAGACAGATCACAAGGGCCTCTGAGGACTGCCCATTGCTTGTGGCCCTGGGAGCTAACCCCACGGTTAACTCCACCCCTGAACCTCTCCTGCAAGGGGTCAGCACATCCTGGTAACCTCACCCATCCCACCACCTGCTGTGGTGCCTCATTCCCTGCTCTGGCATTTAAGCACCCCCTCTGCCCCACGATCCTAGGACTTCATGTCCTGCCACAGCCAGGGAGCCCTTTGCAACCACAGTGGCTGGCAGCAGTGACACAGCCTGCAGAAGCGCATCCCTGCTACTCAGATGCACTTGCCAACAAGGCGACTTCTGGAGCCTCATAGGGGAGATCACTGGGGGATGGTGAGCTGTTTTCATAGGAAAAGTCTGCTCTGGTTCTTTACCTCCATAGCCATCCTCCACGCTACCCACTGCATTTCTGCATCCCGGCTTTTGTGGTGCATGCTGCTGTGGACTCCAGCATCTGTCAATCCAAATGCAAAGGCGGAGCCCACCTCAGCTGCTGGAACCACCACATCAGCTCCAGGAGCTCCTCATCTAACGTGGAAGTGCTCTACCCAGGCTTTAGCTGCCTCCAGAATCAGTTTCCACATGGGCTCACCAGATTCATGCAGCTAATCAAGTGTTTCTGTCTTCAGAAGACTTCTTCCAGACTTCAGATGTCTCCTCAGGAAGCAGCTCTGACCCACAGTTAGGATTCCAGGACTTAGTCAGCTCCTGGTATTCCTTGGCACCCCTTTTTAAAACAAATTAGAATGTTTTTATCATGGTAAAATATACACAGTATAAAATTGACCATTTTGAGCTGGTACAGTGGCCTTTGCTTATGGTCCCAGATACTTCCGAGGCTGAGGCAGGAAAATTCTGTGAGGCCAGAAGTTGGAGGCTGCCGTGTACTATGATAGCACCTGTAAATAGCCACTACACTCCAGCCCGGGCAACATATCGAGATCCCATCTCTTAAAGAAAGTTACCATTTAAGCCATTTTTAAGCATACAGGTCAGTGGCGTTATGTACATTCACATTGTTGTGAAACCATCACCACCATCCGTCTCTATAACTCTTCGTAGCTTCCCAGACTGAAGCTCTGTACCCATCAAGCACTGACTTCTCATTGTCTCCACCCACCCCAGCCCCTGGGACCCACTCTTCTACTTTCTGTCTCTGTGAACTCGACTTCCCTGAGTAACTCATGTTAATGAAACCATACAGTATTTGACGTTTAGTGACTGGCTATTTCACAAAGCATCACAGCCTCCAGCTTCATTCCGCAGCATGTGTCAGAATTTCCTTTCTTTTTAAGGCTGAATCATATCCATTGTATGGATGTGGCACACTTTCGTTATTCATTCATCCTTCGATGGATCCTTGGGATGCACACTCAGGCTGCTTCTGCCTCTTGGCTGTCATGAATAACACTGCTGTGAACATGGGTGCAAATATCTCTCGGAGACTGTGCTTTCAGTTCTTCTGAATATACTCAGAGGTGGGATTGCGGGATCATATGGTGATTCTATATTTAATTTGCTGCGGAACCACCATCCTGTTTTCTGTAGTGGCTGCACCCTCTTCCATTCTTCCGCAGTGCACAGCATGACATTCCTCTCTACCCAGTGTCATCACCTCCCTTTCTCATTTTCCTTGGAAACTTTTACAAAACATTTTTCAATTTCCATAGGCTTCTCTCTTCCCTGTATACTCTCCCCTCCCCTGCCCCAAACTCCACCGGGTCCAGTAGCCAATCAGCTGCGTAGTGAGAGGCCTGCCAGCATGAGTGGTCTCCAGCGAGATCATGATTTACGCTGATCTTAATGCTTTGTGTCCCCCTTCCCCTCCAGATGTCGTAAAACCATCACCAGCTGATTGCAAAGCCAATTTGTGTGGAACTTTAGGAGTTAGGTTCCTGGCACAGCTTCACCTCTCCCATGTAGCTCCATCTATGGTACCTTCTGCTGCCTCTTAAAGATCCTCCTTGTTTTCTGGAGGAAAATCTACAATTCAAGGATTTCCAATAGAAATTGAATTAACTAGGTATTAGCATGGCCTATTTCTCCAACTACAAGCTAATGTCAACCAAACTCATCTGGGATGTTGAGAATGACAATCATCTAGGAAAATCTTCACAGTGTTGAGAAGGGCATTGGATATTTGGAGATGGAGAGCCAAGAAGATTGATTTTCAAGTGAGAAAGACACTTGCATTGCCTGATAGCAGCTGTGACTCTTTCAGGACAGAGGCTTTTGCTGTAGGCATTGGATGATACTGGAGTGACATGACATGCCTGAGGAGCTCTCCTCTAGTCGTTCAGATTCCCGGAGTCTCCACAACAGGAGCTGGCCCAAGACCAGCCTGACATTGGCAGTGACATTGCCATCTCTGTAGGATTCTAGAGTGTAGCCTCTGGTCTCTGCTCCTTAGAGGTAAGGGCAGTGGAGTGACCCAGACTGCCAAATTGTGCCAGCTAGGGTCCAAGTTGGAAGAAGCTGAGGACCGTGAAGCTGCTCAGAACAACACAAGGGGTGTTCCTTATCCTGAGGACCAGGGGGAGAGGCATGCAGGGCCCACTGTTTGTCAGCAGAAACGACAGCATGAACACTGCGGATGCCACTCATATTTTGCTTGTTTTCTCCATCATGGAGCATGAACTTCAAATGGTGGAGGGCACTGTCAAGAGGAAACTGACGCCTATGGAGGGAGGGAAGGTAGTTGCAGAGGGAATTTACCTCTGCAGACCTTGGCAAATTGCAGTCCAGCATTTTGAGTGACTCTCTGGTGATGAAGCCTGAGCCAGAGCTGGTGAACCTTGGCCAATGACAGAGCAGTTGCTGTCACTACAGGGACACAGAACCATCTCCCTGTGTTGTTGAACAACACAAGTCCATGTCCCACCACCAGGTAAGACCTCCAAAGGAATAAGAGACTCCATGAAGCCCAGGAGGACTGGACTTGATCCCTTCCTGCTTGGTTATGAAGGCGCTGAGCCTATTCCTGTTTGAGAGGTGGTTCTGCTCTCTTTTGGGCTTCACCACTCCATTGTACGGGCACATCAGTGATCAGCTTATCCATTTTTGTATTGTGGCAGAATATGCATAACAAAGTTTACTATCAAAACCATTTATGTTTTGAGACGGAGTTTTGCTCTTGTTGCCCAGGCTGGAGTACAATGCTACAATATTGGCTCACTGCAACCTTCACCTCCCAGGTTCAAATGATTTTCCTGCCTCAGCCTCCTGAGTAGCTGGGATTACAGGTATCTGCCACCACGCTCAGCTAATTGTTTGCATTTTTAGTGAGACAGGGGTTTCACCATGTTGGCCAGGATAGTCTTGAATTCCTGACCTCAGGTGATCTGCCCGCCTCACTCTCCCAAAGCACTGACATTACAGGTGTGAGCCACCACGCCCAGCCTGTCAAAAACATTTTGAAGGGCACAGTTCTGTGGTATTAAGTACATTCACACCGTGTACAGCCATCACCACCATCCATCTTTTGACTGCTCTAGGGAGTTCATATTAGTGGAATCACACCGCATTTGCCTTTTGGTGATTGGCATATTTCACAAAGCATAACATCTTCAAGGTTCATCCATGATGTAGCATGTGTCAGTTTCCTTTCTTTCCATGGCTAAATAATATTCCAGTGCACAGACATAGCACATTTTGCTTATCCATTCATCTATCAATGGACACTTGGGCTGCTTCCACCTCTGGCTGTTGTCAACAGTGCTGCTGAGCACATGGCTGCAGGTACCTGTTAGCATCTGTGGGTGTTGGGGGCAGTCATTGTAAAGGCACTCGTTCATTCCTGCCACTGAAGGAGCTCCTGGAACTCTTGGATGCAGGGCCCTAATATTTCTTGATTGCCATGCACCAAATGCTTTGTGAAGTCCTTTTCTATATGTGATCTCACATAAAGGGGGCTGGGGAGTGGGTGGGGGGGGCGTCTCATTTTACTTTACAGATAAGGCTCAGGTTGGAAACTTGCCAAAGCCCTGTGTGGGAAAAGACAGACCCTCATGCTAGCTGATCTGGGCTAAGCAGAGACCAGTCTTGGCTGTGTCAAACTTCCCTGCATCAAAGGTGAGAGAAGATTCTGGGGAAGGTGGAAAGCTTGGTCACCTGCCTGGAATGAAGGAATGTAAAAAGAACGAGGAAGTGGATTCATTTTGAGTATTGTATAAGGAAGAAAAGGATCAGGGATGTGAGAAAAGCTCAGCAGATCGTGGGGCTTTGAATTCAAGCTCAGAACCAGTTGAGATGTAGTCATACAAGCAGGAAGATGGAGACAAGAGCGTCCTCTGATAAAGTGCTGTTAGTGGTGTTGGCCCCACACCCTCGAACTTGCCACCTCCTCATGGTGCAGAAAGGAGGAGCGGCCATCTGGTTTGGGCTGTTGATAGAGACAGAGAATCTGTACCAGCCATGTGCCACCCCAACCCCAGGCCAGAGCACACACTTCTCTGTGGGGAGTGATAAGGGACAGGACAAGAGACCAAAAATATTTAGGGAAAATTCCTCCTCAGTGACACACCTAGCAATAATATCCCCACCCCAAAACAGATCATGGCTCAAGCCTTATAAATCCTTTCTGAGTGTGCAATAGTGTGATTGGGAAACGATTTTGAAATGACTGCAAGTAATTAAATTGAACAAATCGGTTTAGGAGTATAGACTAAAGGATTAAAAAGATGGATTAGAACGATGTCATAGGAAGAAGAAAATTAACGAACTCTAGGTTAAAGTCCAAAATGAGTAGCATGTATAGAAGTAGTTAAACAAATCACCTAGGAATAAATGTTGTAGGTAGGGAGCCAGGAAACAATGCTGTCTTTATTATTTTATTTTTTTTGAGAAGGTTTCATGTTGTCTCCCAGGCTAGAGTGCAGTGGTGCAATCTCGGCTCACTGCAGTCTCCTAGGTTCAGGTGATTCTCATGCCTCAGCCTCCTGAGTGGCTGGGACAATAGGCGCATATCACCATGCCTGGTTAACTTTTTTTTGTATTTTTAATGGAGCCGGGGTTTCACCTTGTTGGCCTGGCTGGTCTCAAACTCTTGTATATGCAAAAGGGGCTTCAGGAGAAGGGTGGGGAGCAAACTCGGGTTCCGTCAGGGAATGGTGGGAGAAGTAAGGAGAACAGGGGAAGCAATGAAGGTGAACAGGAAGCCCTGCCGGAGGTAAAACAGGAGAGGCAAACAAGAACAAATAGTTCCTTCGGGAGAGCTAGATGGGTGGGCGGGGGCGGCACTGGGGGTTAGGGAATCAGCAATTCTAGTGAGGGCAGGAGGAAATAAAACATGAGAAAAAGCTTCAAGGTAAAAGCAGCTGGGATTTTCTTCTGAGAACAGGAGAGGATGGAATGTGTGAATATGTGTCTGTGTTAGAAACCCTTGGGGTTGGCTGGGTGAGGTGGCTCATGCCTGTAATCCCAGCACTTTGGGAGGCCTAAGTGGGAGGATAGCTTGAGCCCAGGAATTTGAGACCAGCCTAAGTAACACAGTGAGACCCCCATCTCTATTTTAAAAAAAATTAAAATTAGCCAGGCATGATGGTACACAAGTGTGGTCTCAGCTACTTGGGAGGCCAAGATGGGAGGATTGCTTGAGCCCAGGAGTTCAAGGCTTCAGTGAGCCATAATGGCACTACTGCACTCCAGCCTGGGCAACAGAACAAGGAAAAGCAGACCAAAGAAAGCCCTGTGGGGATGTGTTCCTTGGTTCAGAACACTTGGCTTTCACAGGCTTGTCCCAGTCAACAAACAGGCAGCTATGTGAAATGGCATTTTCTAATTAGCAATGCTGATGCTAATAGGTGGCCTATGGGTGCCTGTATGGAGAGATCCATCTTGGGCATGTATTTACAAAACATCTTTTCGAACTAAATCAATAATTTAAATATACTTGAATAACCAGATAAAATTCTCTAGGTTGTAATGTCAAATATCTGTCACCTATTTGGAACTTATTATGTGTAACATGGTGCCTAAACACTGTGTTTCTGAGCCTTTTATGTATTTGACTGTTTAAGGGTTGAGAATTTTATGATGTATAGAAATGGCTGACTTCAGAGGAGCCATGTGTATGTGGTAGTGAAAATCAGGGGCAGTCAAATGGCCTTGGAGGCCAAGTAAACCTGCAGAGTGATGCAGAGAAGCCCCAGCAAGCATCATCAGCATGGAGGTGTTACCAAAACACCAGGTTTCGGTCTAGGCCCCACTGCTTGCCGCACAGAAAGCCAGTCACTGAGATGATGACTAATGCCAAGGAAGAAGGCTTTAATCAGGTGCTGCAGCTGAGGAGATGGGAGCTCAGTCTCAAATCCATCCCCTGACTGACTAAAATTGGGGTTTATACAGCAGGAAAGAAAAGTAACAATGTGTTGGAAAACAGGAACTCAGAAGGGATAAGGAAACAAAATGAAAGGTCTGGCATCTCATTGTCTGGATGTGGTGATTCTGTGAGTTTCAGTTCTTTGATATTTCTTGAGAAGTGTGGGGGTCCTTTCCTGAAGAAGGAACTCAGATAGAGCAAATGCAAGTTTCAAGCTTCAAGACCAGAAGGGTCAATTTCTATGTTTATCCAAAAGAATCGTCTATGGGACTACTGGGCCTGATTCAGAAGGGTATTGCATGGCAGGCACAGCATTCAATTCATGTGCTGCTGCTAGACCAGGGGCTCCTCCCAGCTGATGCAAATTGGCCGTCCATCCCCACGCTACTGACCATTGCTCCTTATGCCTTCTGCCTTTTAAATATCAGCCAGGCACAGGATTGGATGTCCAAGAGCATCTTTCCATACCTTCTTCAAACTGTTGCTCTCTGCAAATAAGAGAAAAAGGAGCAGCCTAAGCTGCCTGGCAGCTGACTGATTGGTGACCCAGGAAGCAACAACAGAAACCACACAGAAGAGGAAATGTGCAGAGCAGTGAAAGGTTAGGATTTTCAGACTTGAGTTTTGTCCTGAAAGGCAACAGGGTGTCCACCTGCTGCCAATGGTCCTCTGTCCTTATGCTTGTCTTGGTGCATGCAGGTCAGGGAGTGTTCCAGGGTTGGTTCCTAAAATCGGCATTATGGGGTTGTAGGATACCCCCTCCCCCTACACACATACATATCATGTCTATGGAATTTTTAGAATATTAAGTGCAAAGAGCCTATGAAAAGTCCCTAGCAAAATAAAAAGCAAAAGTCAGAAATTAAATCAAGTTGAAACAACAAAAATAAGTCCTCTACGAGGGAATGAGAATCGGGCTGGCATCCACCTCCTCATGACCAGCGTTAAGACCCTGGGAGACTCTCCAGCTTCTGGAGCAAAATCACTGTTTTACTCCTTACAGGATCTGACAGGCACAATGGTGGCCTCATTTTAATCCCAGCCCTGTCCAATCCTGGTTTTATTTATTTAATTAATTGCTTTAATATTTAATATTTTTAAATTTTTAATATTTTGGGGCTTTATTTTTATTAGACTTGTTAAAATTGTTTTCTTCAGTGAATTTCTTCAGGGCTCTAATACTTAGTTAAGCATAGAACTATTAAAAATATTTTTCAAATAATGATTTTTTTAGATAACAGTAATGAGAGCTGACTTTGACTTAAATTTGCAACCAAATTTATATCATTGATTTCCATCCTCTATTCAATACATCACACTATTTTTTCATATAATTTTCCCACAACCCACTGTCAGATGTTCCTTCCTCCATGCCACCTCACTCTAATTTTGAGAAAGCTGATCCTGTTTTTATTTAAACCTTTGATATTTTGTTCATCATGGACCTTTTGCACTAATTCTGAACTTTAAAATAAATATTGTGAGACCCCTATCTCTACATCTCTACAAAAAATAAAAAAGTGAAATAGGCATGGTGGTGCATGCCTGTAGTCCCTGCTACTCTAGAGGTGAGGTGGGAGGGTCACTTGAGCCTGGGAGTTCGAGGCTACAGTAAACTGTGATGGTGCCACTGCACTTCAGTCTGGGCAACAGAGCGAGATCCTGCCTCTTAATAAATAAAATAAAATTTAAAAATAAAAGTCAATGAATCTTGTATTAACATAGGAGTCCTCTGAATGATTACGCTTGGTGTCCTCTCCCTTTGCATTTTGTGCCTCATCATTGCCCTCCCCCGTCTTAGTCCTGCCCCTGATTAGAAGCTTCCAATTTTAATGGATTTTGTTTATTTTTCTTTTGCAGTTAGTTTTCCTATCATGTTAAAAAAAAAAGTCCTGGAGACTAATTTGAATAATAATAAAATTCCAGTGTCCTGCATTGCCAGCTCTGCGTGAATTACTCTTTCTCTATTGCAATTCCCCTATCTTGATAAATCCGTTCTGTCTAGGCAGCAGGCAAGGTGAATCCATTGGGCAGTTACAAATTTGGGGGCTTGTGCAGGATTGCCCTTGTGGCTACCTGCCCATGGTTTGGTAGCCCCTCTGGCAATGGATCCAGAGGCCAGCCCAAGAGGCCTCCTAGTTCTCTTGGACTAGGGGCTGGTTCTGGTACCCTCCACTGGTGGAGCACTGCTGACCCAATGTGCATGGGCAGCATGAAGCTGACTGAATCTGTCTCTTCTCTCGCCTCCCATTTTTTCCTGCCATATACCCAAAGGGGCAAACAAAAACTTTCATTATCTTTTAATATTACATAAAAACATTTTTCAAAAGAGAAAACCAAATTTCACTTTTGCATTAGTGTATCTTTAATGCTAAGGCTAGTTTTTAAATAAAATTTTATAAATCTATACAGTTTCAATTAGTGTGACCATAAAGTAAAATTTTCATAAACTTTTTATAACCCTTTGCAATTTACTGTTAAACAACAGATCAATTTTCTAAGAAACTCCTGCTGTTTGGACACGTGGGCCCTGATTGTGGCCCCCTATGCTAGTGTGCTTTCATCTTAATATTGAAAATTAAATAAGCTCCTTCAAATCTTAGCCAATATGCTCAACCCTTGATCAAGCTGGGCTTGAACTTTCTTTATAAGACCAACCCTTCACAAACCCCTTTCACCTTGCTTAAACCTTCAGTTTTGTCTCTTTTGTCTGTTAGGTTAAGACGATTTTTAGAACTCTTTGAATTAGACAAAATTACTTTCCCTTTAACAAAAACCATATTCCCATGCCTTCTTGTAATCTTTTACCAAAAACACATTCTGTTTTCCCTACCCACCTTGTATGTGAAGCTGTTTCTCCAGTATTCTCAATTATATATTGCAATGTAACTCTTAGCAACTTCTATTTTTGGTAAAAAAGCTGATAAGTAAGCCACTTTAATTATGTACTAGGGGTGGAGCCTAGGCTATCAGACAGAAGTGAAGATAAGATCTGACTCTTTCCATCATGACTAGCAGGGGCATGGCTAACTCCACAGGTTCCCAGGCCTTATCTAGAGTCTAAGACTCCAGAGTAGGTAAATGGAACCCTTTCCAAAGTCAAGGAAGCAGTTTATGACCTTAAAGCATTTAGAAAATCTGATATCTGACCTTAATTTAGAACAAATATCTACATTTTGAAGACATTTTATTTTATCAATAATCTTCAAAACTGTATTTTCAAAAGATTACTAAAGACTCAGGAATAAAATAAATTAAATTTCTATTTTTCTGAAGAAATACTTGAGTTAAAGCCCTTATTTTTCCAAGCCATTTAATCAGAAGTTTTTGTTTGTTTGTTTGTTTTTGAGATGGAGTCTTGTTCTTGTTGCCCAGGCTGGAGTGCAGTGGCATGATCTTGGCTCAGTGCAACCTCTGTCTTCTAGGTTCAAGTGATTCTCCTGCCTCAGCCTCCTGAGTAGCTGGGATTACAGGTGCCCATCACCATGCCTGGATCATTTTTATACTTTTAGTAGACATGGGGTCTCACCATGTTGGCTGCTATAGTTTCTTGACAAAAAGTCCATTATAATTTTTTTTTCTTTTTTTTCCTGTGTGTAATGTGCTTTCTCCTCTGGCTGCCTTGGGGATTTTCTCTTTGTCTTTGCTTTTAATGTGTTTAGATATGATGTGCTTAGGGGGTGTGTGTGTGTGTGTGTGTGTGTGTACGCATGCAAACAGGTATTTATCTACTTGGTGTTTCTGAGCTTGTCAGATTTGTGGTTTGGTGTCTGTCATTCACTTTGGAAGATGCTTAGCCTTTTCTTTTCTCCTAAATAATTTCATCTCCATTCTCTCTCTCCTCTCCTTTCAGAATTTCAGGTACATGTCTGTTAGACCATTTGATATTGTTTCACAGCTCTTACATGTTCTCTTTTGGTAATTTCCCCCTGCTTTTTTTCTCATTGTGCTTTGGTTGGGGTAATTTTTATTGGCCCATCTCCAGGCTCACCGATTCCTATCTTGGCTGAGTTGAGTCAGTCAGTGAACCTGCTGACAGTGTGCTTCAAATCTGTTACCAAGGTTCGTTGTTTCTATCATTTCCATTTGATTATTTCTAATAGTTTCCAGCTCTCTGTTGAGACTACCCACCTGCGATTGCATATTCCAACTTTTTCATTAGATTCTTTAATATATTAATCATAGTTATTATAATTATTTGGTAGTTCCAAAATCTGTGTCTTACATGTTTGATGTCTTTGTCTCTTGGCAATGTGGGTCTTTTTTCTTGCTTTTTTATATGTATGCCTTGGAGTATGCCCTTGAAAGCCTGACATCTCGTGTGAGCCAGAAGAGACGCAGGTAAACAGGATTTATGCCTGGAAATGGGCACATCTTTCCTTCTGCTGAGACTTTATGTGGGACTGGGAGTCAATCTAGGCAGGAACTGAGCAAGTACACTGAGTGTAACCACAGGACAACAAAACCAAAACATGGGTTTTGTTGTTCTGTGGTTACACTCAGTGCACTTCAACTTTAAATTCTTTTAGGGTTACCTTATGTTCAGGTGGGCCTGGTTGGCCAGAGGGTTTTTCTCAGTGTCTGCCACTCCCTCAGCTTTTGGCCTTTCCTCAGCTGTGCCCCAGAAATAGTTTGTCTTCACACTCCCACCCTGTCCCTGCAGGCCTGCCTGCCTCAAGGTGGTTGGGGATGGGCATGTTCCATTGTTCTGATTGAGATCTTAGGGATCCTGTCTGCTCTGGTTCTGGGTCCAGCATGTGTTCCTGTCCCACCATGGATGGAGGACTTTTTTCATTCACTTGACCAAGCTGCAGTAGGGCTTCGCCAGTACCATAAAGGCCATGGACTGTGTTGTCCTTCCTCTGGAAGTCAAAGCTTTTGCCCTGTGGCAGGAATGGGTGAGAGAGCAGAGCAGGTTCTGTGCATTTCCCTTGGTGGCTGCATCACCAGGGTTCCTTCCTCAGGACTCCCTCACAGTTGTGTGAGAACCCCAGTGGAAGGAGGTGGACAGGGCCTGCAAGTAGATCCAAATCCTTCCTAAATCTGCGCGCCCTGGCTAGCCTACACTCAACCTTGTTGGGCAAAAATTATAGAAAGCCATTGTTTTGAACTGAGTTCATGTACTAGGCCCTAGCAGTCCAGACTGAAAATCAACATGGAGTCACCCATGCTAAAGCTCCATATCACCAAACCCAAACTAAGTTGTTATCTGATCCTCCAAGAAATCAAGAGAGAGAGATAACAGCCAGTTTTCCAAAGAGGTCTGTCTCAATCTCTAGTGGGTGTGACATTGAGGTTTCCTTTGCGTTAATCCTTACACGAAAGAACTAGAATCTAATGGTCACTGATTAGTTATGTTCCTATTGTCCTGACTCCCTGTTCTCCTCTTACAAGAAAAGTAGCTTTAAAATGACTGACACATTCTTTGTTCTTGGTTTCTGCTTTCTTCAACCCTTTGTTTATAAAACCAAACTCAGCTCATTGGAACACATCCTATATCATGGAATGAAGTGTTGCCCAATCCTACAGTCACAATAAAGCCAATTGAGATCTTGAAGTTAAATGTACTGTAATTTTGTCATTTACCCACTGTTAGCAATGCACTGTGTGTTTTAGCAGAATCCTTACCAGTGACCTGGGGCCTCTGCCGTAGGTAAGCAAGTACCTGTGCCTGTCTCCCCCAAGAAGTGTCTATCTTTCCTGTGATACCAGGTTATTTGGCTGTCCCCCAAACTCAAATCGGATAGGTTCAGGAAATGTTGTGAAGTTATAGACTGCTCTGTGTTTGTTTTGTTGTCATCAGCTGAAGAATCACAAGGTTTATAAATTTGGAAAGGAGAGCTTCATTTCTCACAAATGGTTGCAGCCTACAGGTTAGCCATGCAGTAGGTTTGGAAGCGTGGCCTCTGGCAGAGACTATAATAAGCAGGCACTTTGAGAAAGGAACAAGTGGAACAAGAAGGTATACCCAATGTGTTGGCTAAGTGTACTTATTTAACAGGTTACAGGAGGAGCTATGAATATTCATAAAGTGGGGTGCGTGCATAGTAAGCACGCATGCATATTACATACATCCCATGTTCACTTTGGGTGGAGACTTAACACTTGATCCAGTAAACATTAAGTTAATGTTTAAATGCAGTAAAATTAGGGCCTATATGTCACCAGGTAAAACAGAGGCCAGAGGCATCCTGTGCTCAGCCTCTGTAAACCAGCCAGAACCAGTCCACGTCGGATTGGTGGTCTCTTAGCAGAGGGAATGCTGGTCAGTTGTTGCGTAAATCAGCAGTGGTGCAAGTCTTTCCAAAGGGCTGGGTTTGGTTTAGCCCTTAGGAAGGGAGTTCTAATGGTGGTTAGCAAGGTGGTGTACAGCAAGGCGTGCTGACCTCCCTTCCTGTCCTGGCCCAGAACTCAGTTTTTAAGGTTTCTCTGAGGTCCCCTTGACAAGAGCGGGTCCATTCCGTCAGCTGAGAGGCTTGGGATTTTATTTTTATTTCTCACTGTTCTTGCTGTTGCTCTTATAAGGGGTGGAGGTGAGGGGGTGGAGAGTGGGAAACTGCTCTTTCCCACCTCCGGTATCCCTAGTGGAACCAGGAGTCCACATCCTTTTTGCATACTTTTTCTTTTCTTTGAGTTTTAACTACGATTTTTGTTTCTTTAATCATGCTAACTTTATATTCTCTTTTAGTTTGTCATCTTCTTATCTAAAGTATTGGGGGTTCTAAACCTGCTGTCTTCATGTAATCACTAAAACTCTTAGTGTTCTTGACAGGTCATCTATAACTACTTTGTTTTTCAATTTCTACTTTATTTTTTAAAAATAAAGATTATCATATTACAGAACCCAGAAGTCCCAAAAAATAGTGTTCAATCTATCAAGTGTGAAGGGAGATTAGTTACATTTTTTAGAGCTTAGTTTACATCCCATGCATTCTTTAGGAATTCTTAAGGATATTCTCTACCCCAGAGGTCCCCAACTCCTGGGGCATGGAGCAGTACCAGTCTGTGGCCTGTTAGGAACTGGGCCACACAGCAGGAGGTAAGTGGAGGGCAAGTAAGCGTTACTGCCTGAGCTCTGCCTCCTGTTAGATGAGTGGGGGCATTAGACTCTCTTAGGAGTGTGAACCCTGTTGTGAAACGTGCATGTGAGGGATTTAGGTTGTGAACTCCTTTTAAGAATCTAAAGCCTGATGATCTGAGGTGGCACAGTTTCATCCTGAAACCATCCCCCAGCCCCCACCTCAGTCCATGGAAAAATTATCTTCCCCAAAATCGGTCCCTGATGCCAAAAAGGTTAGGGGCCACTGCTCTAACCAGAGGAGGGAATAAACCAAGAAAGAGGAAGGAAACAGGGGCTTGATCCCAGAAGAGTATTAAGAAGTCCAAGGATGACAGTAGGGGACCAGCCTGGAGAGAAAGTCAGGGGCAATCTGAAGCAGAAATGGAAGGTCTCCCCAGGGAGGTCTCTAAGGGAGAAGAAGGATCCCACACATAAATTTTACAATGTAGTGCTTAAAAAAGAATTGACAATAATGGAAGAAATGCAAGATTCTTGACAAACGATGCAAGAAAAAGGGAGATAATAAGGACTTCCAGAAAAAAAAAAGCCCAGAAATTCATGGTTTGAAGAAAAGTTAAGAACAAAGTAGACCAGGTGCAGTGGCTTGTGCCTGTAATCCCAGCACTATGAGAAGCTGAGGCGGGCAGATCACAAGGTCAGGAGTTCGAGACCAGCCTGGCCAACATGGTGTAACCCCATCTCTACTAAAAATACAAAAATTAGCTGGGCATGTTGGTGCACGCCTGTAATCCTAGCTACTCAGGAGGCTGAGGCAGGAGAATTGCTGAACCCGGGGTGGCCGGGGGGGGGCGGTTTGCAATGAGCTGAGATCCTGCCACTGCACTCCAGCCTGGGGGACAGAGCGAGACTCTGTCTCAGGGGAAAAAAAATCAAAGTAAGGCTGCTGACATCCAGCTCACAAGCCCAGAGCTTAACCCTGTTGCCTGTGTGGTTAGGAATGCAAGCAGAGTTTTAAGTCAATTATGCAATGTTATCCAGCTAACCAATAGGAGAACTAAAATCCAATGGTGCAATATCATGATGGAAGAAGAGGGGACGAAGAGTGGTGATGGTGGGGGTACTAAATCCTTTTTGTAATTTCAGATAGCTGCCTGGGTTCAGAGTCAAGAATGAGAGGTGAGTGGAAAGGGAAACAGACACAGTGGGAGTGGCCTGGGGGTGGGAGGCTGCCAGGAAGCGCAGGCTGCCACTTCCATGCTAGGTGCCCTCTTATAATTCATGCATTGCCTTGGAAGTATATTACTTTCATAAAAACAAAAAAATGTAGAAAAACCCCATACTGTGCAGTCCATCAATAGTATTCACAGTTACCGTGCGTAACACAACGTTACAAAGATAAAACTAAAGATCCAGAAGCAGAAATGGTGAAAACAAGAGAAGGAGGGAGAGGTTTGCTGTGGAAGTTGGGGTGAGAAGATAGAAGGACAGAGCAACAGAAGGAAAGACAAGCCCACTGGAGACTGCCGAGAGGGCGAAGCGGGGGTGGTGCAGGGGATGGAGTTGCCTCAGATTCAGGGAAGCACTTGGCTGCTTGAGTGTTTTAGGCGCTGGTGAGCCCAGTTTTATATCTGAAAGCTGATTAGTTTAAGTGCTTTCAGAGGCTGGAAGCCCGAGCAACCTGGTCGCCCAGCCAGCCTCTAGCTGGATGCCTGACGGCTCTCAGGTGGATCAGGGTGAAATCTCCATCCTCAGTCTCTAAAGAGCGTAACAAAAATCCAAAAGGTATATAAAGTAGCCTGCCCCCACTCCTGCAAAATGTTAGGAGTGGCACAATATATATTTTTAAAAGAATTTCACTTCAGAAAAAAAAAGGAGGAAAGAAAAGACAAAAACTAAAAGCATCACAGAATGTGTCTTAAAAGGAAAAATTCTGCCAAGTTCTCCTTAATCTTTAATCTCAAAATACTCAGATAATTTAATGAGGCGAGAATAGCACTTAGACATTTTTCTCCCTTGACGTAACTCTTCGGTAGTTAGGAATAATAATCTCAAAGATCTAGAGCTGTTTTTCTCAAAAGCCCATCATCTGTCAAAAGGCATCTGACAGAGCCTTGTGGGAGAGGGAGGATGAGGAAGGGAGAGGAAGGAGAGCCACAGCCATCAGCAGCCTAAGTGCAGGGTGTTCTACTCTCTGCTGTTTAAGAACTTTAAATTTCAGAAGAGGTGGCAAGTAGCAGAGAATAATGGGAGCTACTAAGTACCTGCTGAGAGAACAAATGTATTGCTGTAAATTATTTAATAAATGGCTTTGTTCTAAGAAACGCTTTGGGAAGTGGGGCACTGATGGGTGAGAGGAGCAGATTGCAAAGCAGCCCAGACTCTCATAAAACACTCAGGTCACCTTAGTAAAGGGAAGGAGCAAGCAGGAGGCAGAAAACAGTGAGCTGCATGACTAAAGAAGAAGGAAAGTAATGCTCCCCTCCCTGTGTCCATGTGTTAACATTTACTGAGCGCCCCCTGTGTGTAGCACTGTGCTGGGTTTAGGCCCGCTGCTCTCAGCTGCCTGCCTCCTGGCTGACAGGCGACCTGGTGGGAAGAAACAGCACCGAAGCAAGGGAAAGCCCGACAGCTTGAGTCCAGCCTCAGCTCTGCCTCAACCTTGTAACTACCATGATGGTGTTGATGAAAACAGTCAAACTCTGTAAAATATTTAAGATTTATTCTGAGCCAAACATGAGGACCATGACCTCTGACACAGCCTAAGGTGGTACTGAGAACATGTGCCCAATATATACCACACAAGTATTGATTGATGTCTTATGTCTCCCTAAAATATATAAAATCAAGCTATAACCCATGGAGACTTAAGACTTCAGTCAATCCATGTGAGGTATACATTCCATCCTGAGAGATGGGAGAACTGGAAGGCGGCGGGGTAGGGCCAAAGGGGGTGGCACTCAGGTGGATTCAAAGATTTTCTGATCAGCAATTGGTTGAAAGAGTTAAGTTATTATCTAAAGAGTTGAAGTCAGCAGAAAGAAATGCGTGGGCTTAAAATAAGAGGGAGGTTATGGAGGCCAAGGTTCTTTTACATAGGTGAAATCCCTAGGTGAACTCCGTTAGAGGCAATAAATAGCAAATGTTTCCTGTTCATACCTTTAAAAGGTGCTCAACTCTAAGCTAATCTCTTCAGAATTGAGAGGACCTGGAAGGTTAAAGATCTAGTTATGTGAATAGAGATTCTTTACAGATGAAAATTTTTCCCACAAGAGACAGCTTTGCAGGGCCATTTCAAAATATGTCCAGGAATATATTTTCAAAATATATTTGGGGGCCAGGTGCGGTGGCTCGCGCCTGTAATCCCAGCACTTTGGGAGGCTGAGGCAGGCGGATCATGAGGTCAGGAGATCGAGACCATCCTGGCCAATATGGTGAAACCCCGTCTCTACTAAAAATACAAAAAAAAAAAAAAAATAGCTGGGCATAGTGGTGCATGCCTGTAGTCCTAGCTATACGCTGGAGGCTGAGGCAGGAGAATTGCTTGAACCCAGAAGGTGGAGATTGCGGTGAGCCGAGCCGAAACTGTACCACTGCACTACAGCATAAGCGACAGTTTGAGACTGTCTCAAAAAAAAAAATAAAAATAAATATATATATGTATATTTGGGAGTAAAATGCTTTGATTACCTTCAAGGCCTGCTGTCGGTCAAGTGATGTTACACTACAGTCATGCTGGAATTCGGTATCATTGCTACAAAGTCTGTTTCATCAGTCATAGGATCTCTACTTTAATGTTAATGCTGGTCATCTGTATCTATGCTCCAAGGGGAGGCAGGCATAATGAGGCATGTCCAATCCCCCTTCCCATCATGGCCTGGATAGTTTTTCAGGTTTCTTTGGGTCCTCTTGGCCAAGAGAGGGGTCCATCCAGTTGGTTGAGGGGAGGGATTAGGTTTTTATTTTTGCTTTAAAGCTGTAACAGCAAACATCATAGTTATGCATATGGAAAGCTTGCTATTGACTAGACACAGTTAAAAGTGCTTTGTGTATATCAACTCTTCTAGGCTTCACAACTGCATGAGGTAGGCACTGTCATGACTCTGGTTTGCAGATGAAGGACCTGTAAATTACTGTTAGAGTAGGTAGCTAAGTAGATGTGAGCAGGGCAGGAGCGGGGGCCCCCCCAACCCTGCCAAGGAATGTTGGTGGGTGATCATAAGGTGATGGTCCAGCAGTTGTTAAACTGTCTTGCTAAAACAATAATTGGTCACAGCTGGCACCAGTGAAAAGCAATCTCCCAATGGATAGAAAACACCTGAAGTTGGTGATCAACAGCTTCCCAATAAGGTTTCAGAAGTTGGCAAGTGGACTCAAACATGTGCATTCAGAGGCAAAATGGTGGAATTTAACTGATATATGGTCTTCCTCTAGAACACTCAACTGGGAAGGAAAAGTGTCTCAAATGAGCACACACACAACTTCAGTAAACACATTGCACACACGGCCCCTCCCAAGTGCTGGCGGGTCACTGCACATGTGGACAGCCTACCTCAAGGGAAGAATCGGGAGAAGCAATGCAAACCCAGGAATCATGCAATGTATGAAACCCCAAGTCAAGGGCTGAACAGCACACTTGGATCTCTCAGGTCACCTGTTTGGCCAGCTTCCAAGTACACTTTACTTCCTTCCATTCCTGCTCTCAAACTTTTTAATAAACTCTCTCTCCTGCTATAAAAGTTGCTTCAATCTCTCTCACTCTGCCTTATGACCCTCAGTCAAATTCTTTCCTTCAGGAGGCAAGAATCGACTTGCTGCAGAACCATATGTATTTGCCACTGCTAACACTACTAGCCATGAATATAAGCAAGCCACCTAATTTGGTTTGAGAAACATCCTGTGCCTTTGTATGAGATCAGATCTTGTACAAGACAAAACTGCATTGCAATGCAACTAATCTAATTTTCTCAAGTGTCCTCCAATGAGTGGCCTACCTGGGAATTCATAACTACTTGTATGGGGAGCATCTTCTCTCATGTGTCAACATAGCCTGCAAAATTAGCCACTTTTTAAGAAAAAAGTAATCCTAATCCCTTAGTGTTTTTTCCCCCATTGCTTCTGCTTATAACTAAGGCTCCATGTGCCTTCTTCATTTTTTGTTTGTTTGTTTCTTTAGAGTCTCTCTCTGTCACCCAGGCTAGAGTGCAATGGTGCAGTCTTGGCTCACTGCCACCTCTGCCTCGTGGGTTCAAGCGATTCTCTCTGCCTCATTCTCCCAAGTAGCTGGGATTACAGGTGCCCACTACCATGCCTGGCTAGTTTTTGTATTTTTAATAGAGATGGGGTTTCACCATGTTGGCCAGGCTGGTCTCGAGCTCCTGACCTCAGGTGATCCGTCTGCCTAGGCCTCCCAAAGTGCTGGGGTTACAGGCATGAGCCAAGATGCCCAGCCGCCCAGTCTTTTTTTTTTTTGAGACAGAGTTTCACTCTTGTTGCCCAGGCTGGAGTGCGATGGTATGATTTCTGCTCACTGCAACCTCTACCTCCCGGGTTCAAGCAGTTCTCTTGCCTCACCCTTCTGAGTAGCTGGGATTACAGGCGCCCACCACTGCACCTGGCTAGCTTTTATATTTTTTTCACCATGTGTTGGCCAGGCTGGTCTTGACCTCAGGTGATCCACCTCCCTCAGCTTCTCCAAGTGCTGGGATTACAGGCATGAGCCACCATGCCCAGCACCCCCTTTTTCTGGCAGCTGCCAAAGACTTCTGGAGTTTAAAAGGACCCTAAAGACCATCGAGGGAAGCAGATGACCTACACCCTCATGGATAAGTATGAGCCCAGATCTAGAGTCTGAAACTGAGGCAAGCTGACGGAGTGGGTGGAAAGAGAACAAAGTAGAGCCAGCCAGGTATGCTGGCCAAGTACCCACTGGGGTGCTTCCTGACGGGACCAGGGGTGGTACCCAGTCTCTGATCTCATCGCTTCTGGCATCCCTGGAAGTGATGACATGTCTCTGCCATATGGGTAGCTTTGGCTGGGATGAATCGAGTCTACTTTCCCCTCTACCTTCATTCAGATATTACTGGCCATGGTTCTTAACTTCTCTATAGGGTTCGCTTTTGAAGCAGTGGCCCTAACGGTCCAGTCTCAGGGAGACTGGATCAAAGAAACTAAGCCTCAACAACAGAAAAGAAATTTTAACATAAATTGTTGTGTTTTTAGCTCTGTAAACAGGATATTTAATCTGCAGCAACCATTTTTAAAACTCTCCTTTTTCCCATCAATTTATATTTAGGTGAACACATAGTTTTTCATTTAAACCAGGAGGAAGCACTAGTAATAATTGTACCAATCAGGGCTCTGTTGGAGAAGCAGGCCCACCATGAGTGATATGGAGGAAGGAATTTATTGCAGAGCCACCCTCTGAAGTTGTGGGAGCTGATGACCACGTACTCACAAGGCTGTTACACACATGGACCGGGGCCCACAGCTGACACACGTCTGCCTTCCAAAGTGTGCTCACGTTTCTCTTGTGCCAACCCTAACCTGGAAACATACAGGAAAAAGAATTCTTGGAAATAAAGCTCCCACTTAGCAAAATCAACAGGATGCAAAGTCACCAGAACAGAGCACATAGGGTGAGAGTGCCCAGGCAAGCTGGACGGCTGCACCTCACCGGTCCCTCACAGCCCCTGGGGCGTCCTCCTAGGAACTCCTCTTTTGGCCACCTCCCTGTCTGGGTTACAAAGCCCAAAGAACTGGCCTGGAACACCTTGGCTGTGAGGGTGCTGAGGGGCAGACTTGGAACTCTGGGAGCCTCAGGCATCAGCAAGTTCAGTCCGTCTGTGTCCTGATGTGGTTGGACAATTTGGGCAGCTGCTGGGCATAAGTGCTGCCTAATTCTTACTGTATTCTTTCACTTTTCCAAGTCCCCCTCCATTACTTGGTCCATTTACCTAATACATATGCTCTGTGCTGCGCACTGTCTGCTTCCTGTGTTAGACAGGAGGGATTCTGTCTCAGTGGAAGCTGTGTCTTGAGACCGTGCTTGGCTGTGTTCCGTATGTCTTCTGAATTAATCAGTGAGCGAATGAATGAACAAATAAACACAATGGAGCGCTCTTGTAAAGCAGGGCACCTTTCCAAGGAGGTTTATTGCTTTGTCAATGTAAAGTGTGGAGAACTGTTCTGAAACTCTTGCCCCAGGGCACACGATTCGAGCCTAAGCCACTTATGATCCAGCTTCACATGGAATGCAGGGCACAGGCTGACCTGGGGAGACTCAGACAGTGGCAGTTCTAGCTGTGAATTTCATTCAGGACCTTAATGGCATTTTAAAATGGCTTTTGTATTTAATTATAGATAACATAGGTAAGTATAGGCAAGTGATTACTTAAAGGCATGCAGACACAGGAAATCCAAGAACACTAATAGGTTTTTAATGACCAGTTATTTATTGTATTGCAAGTTTAATTAAATTGCTTCCTTCAAATGCAACACAGTGCTGATTAATAAAAATATGTTTTCTATTTATGTGATATGAATACTTATTATCCCATCACACTTTACAGGCAAAATAAGGCTTCATAAATGTGGATGCAAATTATATTTAACTTGTACCTATAGATTAGAGATTCAACTACACTAATCCTGATGCAATTAGGTGAATTTAAAAGGACACTGAATCAATTTTCTTTTCATGAAGATAGTAGTCTTGGAATGAGTCTCACACTTTTCTATGGCCCTTATGTTCTTATCGTCATAAAAAGAGTGTTTGATTTTAAATTCTGCCACCCCAAATACGGGAAATTGAGCATACCCCCCACAACAACCCTCCTTTCCCCTGGTTCTGTGTTGAAAGTTGTTTAGAAAAGACCCTGAAAATAGGAGAAAATCACTGTAGATAGAGCCACACAGAGCCTCTCCTCTCAGATCCTGGAGAGGTGAGAACCCTTCACCTGCCTCACTTAATCTCCAGGTCTTGCTTGAGACAAAATGCTGGAATATAGAGCAGGGGTGCTGGAGTCTAGTACACACAGGCATTTTTGTGCAATGGCATGTAGCAAATTGTAAATGAAATCCTAGTTGCCCAATAATGCCCATGTGTCTATTCTGCTGGGGTCTTTCATAAATAGGAGTCATTGTTTGGCTTCCTGGCAAGCAGCACTTGCGCTTTGAGTGGGTGAGACTGCTCTGGGGGCAACAGAGTTAGGATGCTGGAAATTACAATGAGGACTGATCGTCTCTGAACCACTAACCTAGGCAGATGGCATTTGCCATCATTGGAACTTGGCAGATTTCCAGCATATCCGTGTTCTTAATCTTGTGATCACTTATGCATGGCATTTAGAGAGGGTTGGATTATTTGGGAGCTCCCTTTCAAGCCATAAGGTAGATCAGTATCGTCACCCATAAAAATAACACCTGGAACTGAGGGAGACATCCTTCCCACCCACTGTCTTGGCAAGGTTTAAAATTTAAATATACTATTGCTATAAGTATAGAATCTTAGAGTTGTAGAAACCTTCAAGATAATTGGCCCAATCTCCTGGCCAATGTAAGAGTTTCATCTGTCCTCTCTCTGGGACAGAGGTGGCAGATTAGTCACTGAAAAAGTCAATGTTTCTGTTTCTTTGGTGTGGAATTGTCTGGGGGACAGCTGTCCGTGCCTTCTTGCGTGCAGGTGAGATCAGGTGGCTAGTTCACACTAGTGGATGGAGTAGAAATGTCATGTGTCACTCAGGCCTGACTTGTTGCCGTGCACAGTCCTCTGGCTGGAAGCAGAGGACTCTAAGACCCCACAGTGTGGCAGAGCAGCAAGATGAGAGTGTGAGTTCTGCATCATCATTTGCAGTGTAGACACCTACTGACCATGATACCCATGCTGGACAGGATTGGAAACCCACTTCTATTGTGTTAAGGCATGGACGTTTTGGGGTTGGGTGTATTACAGTTACTAGCAGTACCCTGGCTAGTGCACAGATAATCATCCAGTTACTTCTTGAATATCTCATGCTGAAAAACTTACTGCTTGACAAGGTAGCTCACTCTATTTCTGGATTAATGGACCAGCATTCTTTATCATGAATCAAAATTCCCCTGCCTTCTACCTACCATGAACTGGCCTCAGCTCTGCCACACACAGCAATTCAAATCCCATTTTTTAGAAGCCAAACAGATCTTGTATTTTCAAAGGTTTATATTTACTGATAATTGAAATACAGCTTTATTATGGGAATACTGAAAGACTGGGAGTGGTGTTATACACCCGTTGCACCACTGAGCAATTGAATATCAGGATATGACTAGATCAAGCTTATGGGTGAAACTGTAAGGAATGAATCATAGCCCTTAAGGATGAAATGCACGGGCTTAGATCTGCACTCTACACCCTGCCACACGCACTCTGAGTCTCACTCATCTCTGTCACCATGTCAGCAGAAGCCCAGCTCTATAATGGTGTTGGAAACTCACTGCCTTTGGGAGATGGCATCTTTCGTAAAGCAGGGCTACAGTAATGTTTTCGATCTTGTGTATTCTTCTAAAACCTTGCCCACGCTTTCAAAAGGTGGAGTCTATTTTTCTGATCCTTTCTCTGGGTGTGCTCTTGTAACTGACTTGAGAAACTTAATGTGGAGGAAGGGCCACTGCCTGCTCTCTGAGGCAGGATTGTAAAAATGAGACCTAGCTCACTCTCCAGGGTTGTGCCACCCTGGTTTGTGCTCAGTTAACATGGAAAGGCCACATGATGGCATCTGGTGAAGACGAACCAGCACTGACTGCCAGGCACACAGGCTTTCTGTAGACCCCCACACCAGCCTTTGAGTTGAGTGGAGGAGAGACAAGCTATTTCTACTGAGTCCTGACCAAACGGCAGATGCATGAGCAAAATAAATAGCACCATCGCTTTCAACTACCATGTTTTTGGGCTAGTTTTTTATGCCACAGAAGACAACTGCAACATTTCACTCTGACATCCTGTGACAAAGCCATGCAAATGCTGTTCCTGTTCTGGGTGTGTAAGAGAAGGCACGACAACACAGCTCTCCCCAGGCCCACCAGATGATTTCCTGGCAAAGAGCGAACAAACAGAAAGTCATAATTTCAAATATTTGGAGAGCCATGTGGACAAGGGACGAGATTCATTCTCAGTTGCTTAGAGAAGGGAAAATAGGTAAAAGTTTCCAAAAGATGGACACAGGCCTGGTATGTGGAAGGGCTTTCTAAGTCCCGTAATAAACCAGACTCATTTGAGTGGGTGAGGCTGGCAGTTCTCCATCACTGGCAATGTCTAGGCGGTGACCAGAGGTGGTGACCACATGGCTGCAGGGGTGGTGGTGTGAAACCAGGATGGTTGAATGAGGGAAGTTTTAAATTTGACTCTGTGATTCTATAACTGACTTGCCTTTGCAGCCTCCATGAGGCTTTTCTTGGAAGGGATCATCCTAGGCACAATAAAGCTCCGACTTGACTTTTCAAAAAATGTCTGAGAGCCTTCTCTTGGTAGGAGCTCTGGGGAAATGCTAAGACGCTTTCTCAGGTGTGGAGTCCCTGGATGGAATGGCCACTGACGCATGTGCAATGTTCAACATGCATTTTATTCTAGAAAGATCTATGTATATAACTACAGAACAGAATGGGCACGACTCTTGGCACATTCACAATCTATGTCTCTCTCCCAAGGAGGGACCGCCATCATCCTGTCCGCGAAACAGTCCCGTTGCTCTTCCCCCCAAGGCTGGTTATTCTACTTTAGCTCTATGTCTTTCATAAAGGATTTCACATTTTTCTAAAAAACACATCAGTATTATTTATAATTGACAATCTCCCCTTGGATGATTTAGGATGTACTTCTGCCAAGACACAAATTCAGATATTAAATATTATTCAATGTCAATTATGCTGTGATTATTCTGGAAGCTTGTTTTATATTCAATTTTCATTCATTCTGCTTATGACTGTAATTTAAATAAGGGATTTTCTTTATTGCATTAAATGTATTATCAATGCAGTGCTATAGCTTAATAACTGTACCATGCATACAAGTTTAAGTATTTTCTAAGATCTTGAGCCAAATTAAAATAAAGTATGTTATGTCTCCAAATTGGAGAAGAAAATTTATTATAATTCTTTTGAAGACTGCAAAAGAAAACATAGACAACTGCAGGATTATTTTTAATACTGAAAAAGATTTTGAAATATTTTTGCCACAGTGCTATGGAAACTGCAGTTGGTAACAGGGGGATACCTCATCAGAGTAAAATGTACATTGTTTTAAAGTTGAAAAAATTGCCATTGTTTATTAAGATTTTATGGACCAAAAGAAATGTAATTGAATGATCTATCCCATAAATTTAAACAAATTTAAATTTAATGTTCCAAGTAATCACTCAAGGCTTCACATGATCAGATTAGGAGAAGTCCAGATATTTGTCTTGGGTTCTCCCTCTGAATTGTCCAAGAACTATGCAGCCGGAAGGGGCTGGCTCCAAGGCCATGCAGAGTGGGAACTTCAGGATGTGACCACCCACTGGGCTCCTCATGGCGTCCCTGCTCACTGCAGGCTACTTGTATGGTGGAGTGTCACTGCCCAGCTCATCTGTAAGAGGAGGGGGAGGACCTCCCAGTGCAGGCTCAGCTGGCCTGGCACATCCTGCCAGGGCCTGGATTCTCTCTGTTTAACAACCAGGGCTTTGGTGGATGACCAGGGACTCTTCCAGGGGTCAGCCCCTCCCCTCAGGCCACCTTGAGCCCAAGGGCTTCCCTACAGGTGAGTATGCCACATTAGCCTTGCATACTTAGCCGTGGTCCCCAAGGATGTAAGGTAGAGTGGGACTTCCAGCCTCAGCCACGTGCTCAGCCAGCTTGTCCTTCCCAAGACCGCCCCCCACCCCCAGGGAATCAGACCAACCTGCACTACTTCTTGGATGAGTGGCCACCTTGTGCTCTAGATGGCATTTTCTCCCAGCACGTGTCCATCAAAAAGGCTTCTAGATGAAGGGTTGAGGAGGCTGTGGAAACTGACTCATGACCTCTCAGTTTTACATACCAAGAGGTACAGGGAGGAGGGATCCTGTTGACTTTCCCCGGGCAGCAGATACCTACTTCCCTTGCATGTCCAAAGCCAAGGGGAACACTCAAGTACTTCTTCCTGGTACAGAGAAGCCCTGCTCCAAGGTAACCAGCAGCCTTGTCTATACAGTAAAGAGGGTGGCAACTCACACAGTACAGCGTCTGCAGGTTAAGAAGTTCTACCTAACCAGGGACCTGGGTATCTAAAGATTAAGAAACATTAAAGTCTTGATTTTTATTCCTGTCTAGTAATAAAATCCTTCACTTGCACTGATGATATTTACACTGCAATTACCTAGAACAACTGCTTTAAAAAGTTAAATAGATGCACGATGTCTATTTCTCCAGCTTAAGAACTTTCCTCTGTCACCCTCTCTGTCATGGGAATGGCAACATTTGTGTAGCACTAAATCACATCTGTAAAGCATTTTGCAACCCGCAGATGGAGAGTGTTCTGAGCAGCTCAGTGACTGATGAGACCCCCTGCTGCAAGTTCCTCCTGATTCTCTGTCCTCTGCTTAGCAAGTGGGAAAGACTTTCCTGCAGTTTCCGGAGTAAAAACCAGGGCTTACTCTTCTCCCTGGAGGCTTCATCTATCACCTCCAGGAAAATGACTCCCAGATTCACACCCCCAGCCCTGACCTCCCTCTGGAGCCCTGTTTGAATCACATCCCTAACTGCCAGACGTCTGTACCTCCCTGCCTGCCAGCACCTCTAACTCATGTGTCTAAAATAAAACTCCTCCTGCTATTTCGTCTGGCATCTAATCAGTGGCTGGGGAGGCTATCTTTGCGTGTGTTCATGTGTGTATTCAGCAGGGGTCTACTGAGTACCTGCTGGTGTAAAGCACTGTGCTTGCTAGTGAGGAGAATACAAACTTGAGTCTGCTACTCAAGGAGCTCAGGTTCAAGAAAGCAAGACAAGACAACTGTGTTACATGGGAGAGAAAGATCAAGTCAGGATGAGAAGAACAGATGTGGCTTCGAAAGATAATTCAGGAGGGAACACGCTTTCGGTGAAAGGAATTTACAGGTATTGAGTGCCCACTGTTTGCTCAGTATTTTCCACACTGCTGTGGTTTCCCAGAAGCAGATCTTAAGAGAAAGATTTGCGGGCAAGTAGTTTATTTGGGAGGGGACCCTAGGGAACATCAGCAGGGATGTGGAAAGGGACTCAGAGAGGAAGTGTCAGCCAATCAACAGGTTCACTGTGGGCAAGTGAAGCTTAACCCTGCTAGGGGACAGCGTAAAGCCATCCCTGCCGAGGGTCAGGAGAGCTGTCATCTGCTACTGCTGAGGACTGCCCCTGGTGTTTGAAGCCTGTGCATGTGAGCACAAGCCCAGAGGTATTGGGTCGCAGGGATAAGAGCATTCAAGTGTGATCTGACAACCTCTACTGTATGGGTTTTGTCTTATGCAAGCCCCCATCAACGCAGTAATTTAGGCCGGGTGCAGTGGCTCATGCCTGTAATCCTAGCACTTTGGGAGGCCAAGGTGGGAGGACCACTTGAACGCAGGAGTTTGAGACCAGCCTGGGCAACATAGGGAGACCTAATATCTACAAAAATTTAAAAAATTAGCTGGGCTTGGCACCATGTGCCTGTGGTCCCAGCTGTTGAGGTGGGAGGATCTCTTGAGCCCAGGAGTTCCAGGCTACAGTGAGCCATGATTGTGCTACTGCACTCCAACCTGGGTGACAGAAGGAGACCCTGTTTCCCTCACATACACCAAAAAAATCCAAAGCCAAAACCAAAAAACAAATAATAAACAAGGTAATTTAACACCATGGTGTTCAATTCCTTTCACTTCAAGTTGTGTCTTAGGCAGCCTTGGTAATTTGCACTCAAGTAACAGGAGAAACAGGCTTGAGCTTGTGCCTGGTGGACTATGTAGCCCACAGTTGTGGCTGATGTCACACAGCTGGCAGATCATGGAAGACTACAGGGAGGAGGAGGCATCAGCGAGGAGTGGTGAATGCGTGTGATCATCCTCATGGTGCAGGTATCAGCTGTGGCTCAGAGTTAGTGACACCCTCATGTCTGTCTCCCTCTGGGTGCTAACTAGACAGGCGCCCTGAGCTCTCACCACCCTCTTTTGCTCTTTTTCAAGCCCTGTGTCATCCCACCTCAGCCTTCCTCACTGCAGCTTTTTCTTCCATCCTTCCCTTTAAGAATGGTGGTCCCTGGGGCTCTGTCCCAAGCATGCCTTTCTCTCTTCTCCATGGATGAAAGCATTTGCTCCCCTGGGTCTTCCCACTGCCTATATGTGGATGATTTCAAGTCTGTATTTTTAGCTCTGGTCTTATTCATGAGCTCCAGGATTGGGTGGATGTAAAATATAGACTCAAGCCCCCCACTTTGGATGCAAGTCCTGACTATTCTACTCAGTAGCAATATGACATTGGGCTGGTTACATATCCTCTCTGCCCCGATTTTCTCACCTGTGAAATGGAGGTACCACATTGATACTTGCCTCATAGGGCTGGATGGAGGATGAACAAGTTCACCGGGATGGAGAGTGTGGCGGCACTGTGGCTGGCTGCCAGTTCTCACTCACGGCTGCACTTGTTTTGGACAGCTCCTTCCTGCCCTTCCAGAATGCCAGGGAAGGGCTAGGACCTCGCTGGTACATAGTAGGTGCTCAATTTATAGGTTGTTGAATGAACTCCTATGGATATAACTGAAACCAAGGTTCTTAGAACCAGACTCTCTACTCCTGTTATTTTACTGTTCAGATTTTTTTTATTTGAGACAGTCTAGCTCTGTCGC
The DNA here is from genome assembly GCF_009761245.1 of Sapajus apella. NCBI lineage: Eukaryota > Metazoa > Chordata > Mammalia > Primates > Cebidae > Sapajus > Sapajus apella. Next base: position 3,301,985 of record NW_022437074.1, read on the forward strand.
CCAGGCTGGAGTGCAATGGCACAATCTCAGCTCGCCGCAGCCTCCACCTCCTGGGTCTAAGTGATTCTCACGCCTCAGTCTCCTGAGTAGCTGAAATTACAGGCACGTGCCACCATGTCCAGTTATTATCATTATTTTTTAAGACGGAGTTTTGTTCTTGTTGCCCAGGCTGGAGTGCAATGGCACAATCTCGGCTCATTGTAACCTCCACCTCCTAGGTTCAAGCGATTCTTCTGCCTCAGCCTCTCAAGTAGCTGAGGTTACAGGCACCCGCCACCATGCCCAGCAAATTTTTGTATTTTAGTGGAGATGGGGTTTCACCATGTTAGTCAGGCTGGTCTCGAACACCTGACTTCAGGTGATCCACCCGCCTCGGCCTCCCAAAGTGCTGGGATTACAGGCTTGAGCCACTGTGCTTGGCCTAATTTTTTTAGTTTTAGTAGAGACAGGGTTTCACCATGTTGGCCAGGCTGGTCTCGAACTCCTGACTTCAAGTGATCTACCCACTTTAGCCTCCCAAAGTGCTGGGATTACAAGCATGAGCCACCACACCCGGCCTGCAGTTTTATTTTTAAAATTGTGGTACAATACGTAACATAAAACTGACTGTTTTACCCATTTTAAAGTGTCCAGTTCAGTGGCATTAAGTGCGTTTGCTTTGTTGTCATCCTGTGCTAGTTTTTAACCAGTAACTTCCAATCTTGTGTCTCCCTGTATCAGGTTTCTTCTTGCCCCAGATGAGCACATTTAGGGTTGCTGGACTAAACCTTCCACAAACTCCCGCATGCGGCGCCTGGTAGAGATCCTCCTGGGTTCTGCAGCTACAGCTGCTGTTCAGTGCAGTGACGATTGTCTCATGCAGAGGGGCTTCGTTGACCTTAAATAACGTGTATCAATTTGGGTTCCCAGTTGCAAACAACAAAGACTGACTCTGATTGATTTAACAAAAATGGAACTAAGGAAATGAAATTGAGAAATCCATAAGATCAACAGCAAGGCCAGGAAAGCAGTGGAGGCTACAGCCCAGGCTCAGCAGGCAGTCACATCTGGGGCTGGCCAATGCGTGACCCCACTCCGAGATGCTACAGGCCACTCTGCCCAACAGGTGAGCACCAGGCTGCAGGCACTGCTGTTGCCAGCTACCTGCCCCACAGCAACTGAACTTCGGGTGTTTCTTCTGCCCACATCCCTCTGCCTCTCAGAGCATGGTGGGGTGGGGCAACTTTTGATTCCCACACCTTAGCAGAGTGGGGTGGGGGTTAGAATTATCTGACTATCACCACGTGGAGCATCTTCCAAATCTAAAATGGAGTTCAAATTTTGGGCAGCCAAAAACCTGACATACAGCCATCTAGTCCTGTTTCCTCTGAGCCTTTTTTCTTTTGGACAGACGCCCGCTGTTCCTTCATCTGAAACTCATGGACCAGGCTTCCAGATCCCTTACAACACTGTCATTAATTTTTGGTACCCAGAATTGGAAGTAATCTCACAAATGAGGTCTGACAAGTCCGAGGTACAATGGGATTATTTTTTTCCAAACCGTGACCCCCGCCTTAACTTTCATGAAGACATCTGAAGATTTCATTACTTCTCTAGTCAGCCATACTACATAGATGACTCATGTTGGCTCATACGATGCTTGTGGTCAACTGAAATCCCCAGATCTTTTTAGGAAAGGCTGTAAAGCCAGGTCGTCTCAATTACTTACTCATATAATTGGCTTATTGAACATGGGCAAATTTAACCAAATAACTTAAGACTGTATTTGTAATACTTCAACTATTTAGTTCACACCCTTAAATTCCCTCACACTGTAGCATAGTATACTTGGCTACTTCAACCAGAAATTGCAAACTGATGGTCTGTGGGCCAATTTGATCACACATGTATTTTGTTTGGCTAATATGGTGGTTTTTGAGAACTGAATCGTTTGCCAACTGTTGAACATCAGAAGATGTCATGTAAAAAGCAGCACTTCCAACTTCTCTTGAAAGGTATGAAGATCTGGCAACATTTGGTCGTCATTCCTCCAGGACTGGATCTGGGCAGCAGCCACTTCCTCTGAAAGGTGCAGATGAAGCTTGCTGCAGTCCCCACCAGGCCCTACTGCCTTGGGCTCATCCTGCTTCATTAATTTCATGCCCTGCCCAGTCACTGTGGACATCTGAGTAGACAGTCTGTGTGCCCTGTGGGTGCTGGTTATGGCAGGGGAGGCAGAAGAAAGCTGGGAAAGCTGGGTTTCAGCGGCCCTATCTTGCTCTTGTCTGGCTTGGGTTGTGCAAGATAAAGATATGTTGAGGGCAGAGATGTTGTGGTGAGCTTCTACCATGGGCATATGTTGTTCTGACTGCCCAGCATAGCAAGCTTCTGGAAATTCTCACTTCTACTGTGTGACTGCACAGGGTGCTGCCAGGTTTCAGATGATCCTGCTCCTGTGGCCAAGGCACATGGGTCCAAAGAGGGACCACTGGTCCATGCTAGTGATAGAGTTTTAGAACTTCTAGAAGTGGCTGATGCTGTTGGAAGAAAGGCTCATGGAGCTTTGACCATGTTTTCTGTCATGTGGGTTGGGAAGCAGAGGCAGCTGGTGCAAGAGAGGGAGGGGTCGAGTCAACAACTAGAGACACAGACAGCAAGACATACTGCGGGCTCTATCTGTGTTAATCTGGCCCAGCTCTTAGCCTCGGATTCTACGGGATGCCTCTTATTCTTGGTACATATTCTGCTCCCTTTAAAATCTACCAAGAGTTGGTTTCTGTTGCTTGCAACCAGAAGCACCAGGGCATGCCATCACAGGCAGTCCTTGCTCTTTGTGAGCCCTCCCAGTGCCAGACAGGTCCCCTCTTTATGCTCCCCCTTGCATCCTGTGTCTACCATCTGCTCCTGGATCAAGCATCCTGGGTCCTCCCAAAACTCCCCCTTGTTCCTGAGCAAGGGTAAGAGTGAAAGGTGGCTCATGTGAATATGCTTCGAGGCACTGTGAGGTGCATGCCCTTCCTTCAGCCCTCGAGGGAAGCCAGGCAGCTCTGGGATGCCTTCCATCTCACCCTGTTGTTAGCACTGATATAAATTGTACCGATGGAAATCCACACTGCTGAGAGAAATCTGGGTTAGGAAAGCCACCTGCTGCTATCAGGGGCAAAGTTTCCAGTACTGGCATCCTGATATAAGCACAGAATATGTGGAATTGAGATACTAAGATCTGCACTCAAATCACCAGTAGGTGATGAGAGAGAGACATCCTTTCATTCATTCTACAAATATTTATTGAGCGCCTACTACATGTCAGGCACTGCCCTAAGCACTAAGGATATTGCAGTGGAACAGATCTGTAGCTTACAGGGAGCTTACATTCTAATGGCATGTAAACTTTATGTGTTAGGTTCTGGGGATACAAAAATGAAAATTCAGCCCCAATGGCTTTAGGAGTATGGGTATCACTTTCCTCATTTGTAAAATGAGTTTAAAATAATTATCACAGGCTGGGCACAGTGGCTGACACCTGTACTCCTAGCAGCTTGTGAAGATGAGGTTGGAGGATCGTCTGAGCTCAGAAATTTGAGACTGGCCTAGGCAACATAAGGAGACTACGTCTCTACAAAGAATTCAAATTTAAAAAATTAGCCAGGTGTGGTAGCATGCCTGTAGTTCCAACTATTCAGGAGGCTGAGGTGGGACAATGGCTTGAGCCTAAGAGTTCAAGGCTGCAGTGAGCCGTGATCGCACCCTGTACTCTAGCCTGGATGACAGAACGAGATCATGTCTAAAACTACGTAAGTAAATACAAATAAAATAATTATCTCGCAGAGCTGTTTAGCGGATTAAATAATACATAGCACGCTCTTGGCCTTTAAGCATCAACAAATACTACTTTTTTCCTGAATAATAATAAAAAGATCATACAACTTCACAAACAATAAGGACAGCCTGGCCGGTAGGCGAGCCCTCCACGTCTCTTCTGACGTTAGCCCTGGCAGGACCCGCTGTGCAGTGTCCAGCCAGTCCTGGTTTGTGCTGAGCCCTGGACGGGAATGCAGCCGTTCCCGGCGGGAACGCAAAGTGGCCACGAGGGGGCAGCGCACGGCAGGGAATATTCGCCGCCGACCCCAGCCCACCGCCAAACTTCCCTGCTGCTCCCGGTCCGCCTGTACGTACTTCCGTTGCTCTGACGCTCCCAGAAGCCGGGGCGTCGGAAAGGAGAGCGCGAATTCCCCCTCCTCTGCGCCCCCGGAGGAAAAAAGCGGAGCGGGGTTCACGAGACTGCGCCGCAAAGCGGGCGCTGGAGCCCCTCGCACTGCGCCGCCAAGGGTGCGGCGTGGAGCCGGGCACCCGGCGCCAGGGTGCTGGTCGGCGGTCAGCGGCGCCTGCCTCCGACCCGCGACTCCGGAGAGCCAAGGTTGCCGCCGGGAGGAGTCGGCGCGGGCCCCGGGCTGAGCGCCTTCCTTCAACCTGAGCGCCTTCCCCTCCTGCCTTGCGGGACATCTTCACAACCACACCCAAACGAGGCTCCGGGGCTGTCACTTCTGCGCGCCGCTCGGAAAGGAGTCTGCACTGGGAGCGCTCTGGGGAGTCGTCGGGGAGGATGCCCGGGCGTCGGCGGTGTTCCCAAGCTGCTCGCCGGCGCTGGTGAGGAAGGCAGTCGGGATAACGCCGCCCAAACTTTCCTTCGCAACAGCCTTGGCAGGAAACGTTCCTCTCAGAGGCTAACGAAAAGCCGAAAAAGACTCCGGCGCTTGGAGGAGGCAGGGCCAAGCCTGAGCAGGAGGGGTTCCCTGGAGCCCTGAGGGTGTCCTAGGGAACAAGGCCAATCGCCGGCGTGCGCCCAGGCGAAGGGAGGTCCCGCGGGCGCGGCGCGTCCTTCCCTGCGCCCTGCAGTGACTGAGACCTCCGCGCGCACCCCCGCGCACGTGCTCGCGGCCGAGGAAGAGGAAGGGTCCTGCTGAACCCTAGGGAGAACAGCGACTCGCAAGCAGGCCAGGGGCGCATGGAGGTGCCGCGGGGGCTGTGCGGCTCGCCAGCTGCGCGGGGGAGCGCGCACGCCGCGCCCCGGCCTCCCCGGGGACCTGGCCGGCCGCTGCTCGCACTTCCTGCCGCCGGTCTCCCAGCCGCGAGCCGCCGCTTGCAGCACAGAGCCCGTTGAGCTTCGTGCCCGGCGGTACCCCAGGCCCCCGGCGCTAGGCTGGCGCGCAGCGGGACAGGTGTAGCAGACGCTGCGCTCAGGACCGGGCGGGCTTGGCTAGCCGGGAGTTGGCTTGCCGCGCGCGGAACTCGGGTCCCCGCCACGCAGGCCGGTGGGCGCGCCACTTCGCACCGCCACAGCCGTAGCCTCGGGCCACCAGCCGGGGTGAAGAAGTCACGGCAGAGCCCGGCTTCCCGGTCCTGATGCCGGCTGCGGGTGGCGGGATCCACGCCGGCCCCAGGACCTAGGCAGCCGCGCGAGACCGCTGCCGGCGCGTCCCCCATGCTGCTCGGAGCGTCCTGGCTGTGCGCGTCCAAGGCGGCCGCCGCTGCTGCGCAGAGCGAGGGCGACGAGGACAGGCCAGGCGAGCGGCGGCGACGGCAGGCGGCGGCCACGGCCGCGGGGGCGGGCGAGGACATGGACGAGTCGTCGCTGCTGGACCTGCTGGAGTGCTCCGTGTGCCTGGAGCGCCTGGACACCACGGCCAAGGTGCTGCCGTGCCAGCACACTTTCTGCCGCCGCTGCCTAGAGAGCATCGTGTGCTCGCGCCACGAGCTTCGCTGCCCTGAGTGCCGCATACTGGTGGGCTGCGGCGTGGACGAGCTGCCGGCTAACATCCTCCTGGTGCGCCTTCTGGACGGCATCCGTCAGCGGCCCCGCGCCGGCACAAGCCCTGGCGGCAGCCCGCCCGCGCGTCCCGTCCCCGGCCAGAGTGCGGCCCCCACGCTCGCAGGCGGCGGGGGCGGCGCGGGCGGCGCCGCAGGCAGCGCCCCGGGTTCCCCTGTTTTCCTCTCTGCAGCCGCGGGCAGCGCCACCGGCAGTCTGCGGGAGCTGGTGACCAGCAGGAGCGCGCCGGTGGCAAAGGTGGGTATCTGTCTTCGCGGAAGTGGCCACGGCTCATGGGAGTGTGTGGGTGAGTGCTTGGGCGTGGGGGGCAACCATGAGGTGCGGAGGAGACCAGGGGTGGCCCCGCGTTGAGACACTGCTCTACGAGCAACGTCGCTTGCTCTGTGGCGGCATCTGGTCCTAGGGCACCTCGCCGCTTGTTCACGTGTGTCCCATCCTCCCGCAGGGTGGGCACGCCTTCTGTCCCGCTGCTCCCCCTCTATTCCTTGGCCGGACCTGTTACCCTGCCTCTTAAACTTAGCATCACCCTTGCATCTCTCTAGAAATCGGGTGGAGGGGGGTTTCCTCTGGATCCCCAGATGCTCACTCTGCACACCCTGGGCCTGCCTGGAGAAAAGTTGGGCTTCACGTTTCTGGCAGGACTCTGATGTCTGCACTGCAAAGCCCGCGGGCCTCCTGCCTGTGGCTCTGGCTAAGGAGGGGCGGGCTGAAGGCAGAGTGGGACTGGGGTTTGGAAGAATGCTGATCACAAACTCCTTATAGTAGTCTGGAAGGAGTTAACCTGGAGTCCCCAGGAGCCTTTTGACCCAGCCCGTTTTGGACTTGGCAGTGTCTGCCCAGAAGCCAAGGTCTTGTCCTGGGCTCCCAGGTAGGGTTGTGTTCCCACGTGTGTCGTTACTTATTTTTTTTTATTATTCTTTCTGGTACAGCCTCATTGTAGGGCCTTAAATGCTTCTGTTTTAGGCGAAAGACTTTGTCTGGACGGCTTCAGTGATTTGGTTTCAAAAGCTTCTTGTAGCCTGTCATAACACACCCTCAACACCTTAGGAACTTAACAGGGGAGAGGGTAGCCCATGGGGTGCTGGTTTAAGTGAGAAAAAAAGGATCTGGGTTTTGTTTATTTCTTTAAATGGAGAGAAGCACTTAAATGTTACAAAATATGTCGTCTATCTGTTGGAATAATCATTTGCTTTAGAAACACAACTTTATTCCTCTACTTTTGACCATTTAAGGGGTTGGTGGTGCCTAGTCCTTCCACTATGTATGATCCTGAAATGCTGGGGAAATTCTAGCACCTGGATTAGGCAGTCTGCAAATCTCTAAGGTTACGGTTAGAAACTTAAAATCCTTGGATGCTGAGCTTGAGTTAAGTGCCATGTTTTGCTGCAATGGGCTTTTTTCCCCATGGATCAAGAAGAATGGACAGTTAAGGATAGTCACCCTGGGTCACTTGGGGTCACTGCTGAACGGGAATTTTTTTTCTTTAGTTTTAATTGTGATTAAATCCAGCTAAATGCTTGCGTTAAAAATTTTCAAACTTTTCCTTCCTGGCCTTGCTGTTTTTGATTTAAGGTATTATAATTAAATATCTTTATTTGCAGAGTAAGCGGGTTACCTTCTTCTGTTCTGATAATTGTATGATATTTGGAGCCCTGCTTCTAGTAAAAGTATGGGACATTCTAATGGCCATTTGTTTACAGATGTCCTCCCAGTTTATCTTGGGGGACTTGTGTTTTACCAGGAGGTTAGGAGGTAACCTCTGAACTGTGACAGGCTAAAGCTTTGATGCCACTGTGGGAATTCTGTGACATTTGTAGTACCTTTTAGAACTTGTCAAAGGGGTTGAAGCTTGGAACTTTCAGTAGTGACACTTAGTAGTAGCAGGAAATTCATGTTTTACTCACCAGATTTTGAGACCCTTGGTTGACTTCCTCTATGGGTGCATAGTCATGTTCATGACTTTTTATGCTTTCGGGATGTTGCTGCATCTTGTTTAACAGATGATCACTTATTTAACTAATAACCAGGGGTCCTGTATGCTGTATTAACACTAAACTACCGCTATACTACCTTGCTGGGATAATAGCATTAGGTCCAGCACATGCTTCCAGGGTGGGGAAGGCTTGTAATAGCGCATCAGGCATTGAGCAACCCTATACACTTGACTCACAAAGATCTCAGCTGAAAATTACTTTTGGTACTTTATTGTCCATTGGAATTGCTTGACTCCTCCCAGCAAACTTGAATGCTGGATATTGCTGCATGTTATTTAATAGAGGGGCATTTATTTAGCTAATACCATATATGCCATAATAGCAGGTAACCGTAAATATTATAGTCATGTCGTTTCCCAATTAGAAGCTCCTGACATCTTCTTTTGGGCCAATTAGGATGTGTATACTCTTTAGGTATGTAGGTAAGTATATGCGTAGCTTGTTTGTTTTGTTAATTTTGTTACAGTTAGACATTGTGACAGCATTATTTTTAAAAAATGTTTTAATATCTATTTGGTATCACCGGCAGGGAACGAAACAGTGTTTTCCCTAACTCTTTACCTGTGTGTTTTTCATCAGTTTTGGTGAATCAAGTACTTGGAGTCCCCTGACCTGGTGAGCAGAACCTCTGAGCTCTGCTTTCACCTGAGCCATTTGAGATAAAGCGCTTTTTTGGAGTCAGTTAAGGATGCTGCCCCTGGAAATCTTATACCCAGTGACGAGTACCCATAGCCTAAGATCAGGACTGTTGGTCTTTTTATTTGCCTGTTGGCAAATATTATATGTGTGTTGCTTCTTAAAAAGTGTGTTCATATGTGTTACTTCTGAAAGTGACCTTTAAAAAGTCCTATTTTAATGGTATTATCCATCCCTTGCAATTGCTAATGTATGCTAAATTTTTCAGGCTAAATTGTTTGTTTATTGTTTTGTTTTCACAATTTTGCAAGAAAATCCCTTTAATATCCCAAGCTAACATCAATCAAATTGATTCAGTGCAGTGAGAATCTTGCTGAAAGGGTTTTGTGGTTCCACATTGAGTAATTCAAAGCATGCTTTTTAATGTGATTTAATAAGGACTCAAATATAAGACGATACCAATTTTTTTTGAAAAATTTTTAAATCCTTGACTTATATTTGGGCTTATACAGAACATCGTCTGCAGTTCGCCTAGACTGAACTAGGCACTATTATAGGTGAACAAGACTGGCTTGGGCTTTCTTGATGGAGCTGGTATTAGGGGCGGTGGATGTAAGCTGTCAGCCCCAGCTCTCAGAAGGTACTTGTGGGCACTGGCTGGTGTCAATCCAGAATTCTGTGAGGGTTACAAGGAAGGACGTTGTCACAAATTAAATAACTCTAGAAAGCTTAGGCAGTGCCTTTGATGACATAAAAGTAGGCATTAGAGCCTAATTAGTGTATCTGTGTTTTGTATTTTGAGGTACAATGGTGTATGTTCACATTGGATCTGTTTGAAAATCACTTCTGTGTCTCTTGACATTGTGACTGGGACTTAATAATGGAAGAATATTTTAAGTTGGAGAATCATAAAATTATATATGTTAAATACTTTATTTTATAAGCATACACATATATGATTCTTTCACCATTTTGGGGGGTACAGGGCTGAGGACCTTTCTCTGAGTTCCAAATTGTCTTTTTAGCTGAAACCAGTCACCTTTTATGAATTTCTATTTGTTTCTTTCAAATGGAGTGAAGACTAAAACTTTCAAAGAATTTTGAGAAGAGCATCTTCTAGATTTTAAATAGGCCCGCCCCACTAATGTTGATGTTCTCGTTTACACCTGATTTGATCATTTTAAAGCAATCTCCCTTGGTTGAGTCTTTCCTACACGGTCATCTTGATTTTCCAAGGGGCAACATTTTTTTTTTTTTTTCACTCAAACTTCTTCCCTGGTTACAGGCTATTGAAATATGGTGCATATTTAGCATCATGAATACAACTTGCATTAAAATAGTTGGGAATAAGGACAACAGATCCCTGGCAAGCACAAGCCTCCCCAGGCAGGAGTGGCTGGCCCAGCTTTGCCAGGGTGTAGTCTCTGGTGGGTGTGGGTGACTTCAGCTGTGTTACAGAGGACGTGGAATGTTGTTTAGTCCAGCTGGTCAGCTAGTGGAGGCTAGGATGGAGGGTGTCTATGATATCTGGAAGCTAGTTACAGTGTTCTTTGGTTCTTGACAGTTGAACTGCTTATACCCGAGATTTTCTGTTGAGCGTTTACTGAGTGCCTGCAGCATGCTGGGCACTTTGACATGTATCACCTTATGGAAAGTTCACAATAATCCTGCCAAGTGACTGGCGTAATTATTATTTTGAGGCCCAGAGAAATTGATATTTGGGCAAGTCAGAGAGCTAGGAAGTGAGTGACTTAGGATTCTGTTCCTCTGCCCCTCTGTCCAGTTTGGCTGGAGGGTTGGAGTGTTGTGGTTTGGTCTTGAATGTAATAAGGACTCCAGAGGAATAGGCTAACATTTGGGAGCCTCACAAAAAACCAGACAGCTCACAAGAAAGCAGACAAGTGGTTGATGTGACAGCTGAGTCACAGCGAAGTCCTTTTCAGAAGTGGAAATAGCAGTTTGTAGCCAGAGAGTAAATAATTTAAATTATCATTCATTGAGCACCCCCTGGGCACCAGGCATGGCTGAAGCCTTTGCTGTGGGCTAAGGGTTGAGCGGTGTTAAAGTGTAGTTCATCTGGTCCTTACTGGAACTTGGTGAGGTCGCTAGTTATATAGGTAGAGAAATCAAGGCTCCATAATTTTCTTGCTGAGCGGCACGCAGTTAATAAGGGTGTTTCTTGGAAGATTAACTTTGGCCTTGGTTAGGAGTCCTCTTACTCTACCACAGGCTCAGCTCGCGAGTAGCAAGATTCTAAACATAAGCAGCAGCCGCCCCTTGCATTCACTGCACCCACAGCTACAGATGCTCTTCTGTGCAAGGCTGCTGTCTTGTAAACCCTGAGTGTGCGGAGCGGTGTGGCCCGCAGGAAACAGCATTGAATCTGTTGTGGCTTTGGCCACAGGTGACAGGCAGCTCTATTAATATGTAAGTGAGTGATCCATACTTGTTCTTCCCTTCTGCTCTGCTTCTGTGTTGGCTTCACTCTCAGCCCCACCCACTAGGTTTCAAATAGAGGTCGTGGCTTCAGGTGTCACAGCCCCATGACAACGCCCTGGACACAGTAGGGTTTCTTCCCCTTGTACTTGGTCTCCAAGTCAGTGAGCAAACGGTGACCCAGCCCCAACCCCATGCTTCCTTCATACCTCTGGGGACAGTGTTGCCTTTTAGGCTGGTGTCTGAAGCAGGCACACAGGACTGCTTTCCCTCCTGAGGCGATGGCCTGCCACTTCCCCCAGGGCATGTGGAAGGAGAGGAAGGGGTAGTGGGAATCCCACTAAAAGGAATTTTTTTTTTTTTTTTTTTTTTGAGATGGAGTCTTGCTCTGTCATCAGTCTGGAGAGCAGTGGCGCGATCTTGGCTCACTACAACCTGTAGCTTCCGGGTTCAAGCGATTCTCCTGCCTCAGCCTTCCGAGTAGCTGGGACTACAGACATGCTCCAACATGCCCAGTTAATTTTTGTATTTTTAGTAGAGACGGGGTTTCACCATGTTGGCCGGGATGGTCTCGATCTCTTGACCTCGTGATCTGCCCTCCTCAGCCTCCCAAAGTGCTGGGATTACAGGCATGAGCCACCATACCCTGCCTGAATGTGGTTTCAATTCTGGCTTCCCACTTCCTCACCGTGTGCCCTGGGCAAATGGGCTAGCTTTCCTGAGCCTTTTTATCAGTGAATTAGGGATGCTATCTGCTTCTTTGGATAAATGGGATAAGTACTCACGGTGCAGTGCCTGGCACACATGATTGGCTGTCGTTTCAGGGCCTACTCTAATAGGAAAACCTTGGAGACTCTTACCACGCATGAGGCACACCTCAGAGTGCCTGCCTTGCTGCTGGTGGATTTGTGGTATTTAGTATTCTAAATTAAGGGTGTATGTGCGTATGTGTATGTGCACATGTGTGGATGTGGGTGTGCATGGGGGTAGGTATGTTGTGAGTCTGATACCATGCTTTGCTTCTAGATTCAGTCAGCCTATGTTGTGGAAACTGGATTGTCAAGCATTACAGGGCCTCTGTGCTGAGTAGTTGCTTGAGTCTGTTGGTTTCCTTTTTAAATTTGTTTCAAGTTTATCTTTGTTATCAGAGGTAGTGTTCCTGAGTTTTACAAACTTCATTAAAAGGGAAAAAATGTCTAAGCCATAATCTGCTTTAAAAAAACAGCAGGGGAGAATAATCCTGCTCAGTTGCTGATCCAGCCTGTTGGCAGGCTGTCCTGAAAATGAGCCCACCTCTGTCATCCGTGGGACACAATAGCTTGTCTACAGCTGCCTAGAATTAGGCTGCTTGGTGTGATTGAACTGAGCAGAATTCTATTCAATTGTTTCTTCCTCCTGGCTTTTGAGAGCCTGCCTGCTTGCTGGAGCATGACAAATTCGGGGCTCAGTTTTGTAGTTGTTTCTAGCGGGCATTTCAGTTCAATCTGTATTTAATCTCTGTCTTTTACAGTTAACATGATATTTTTGAGGTGCATTTAAAAAAAACACATCAGCAGGCATTTGCTGAGGAAAATGTTCTTGATAGCAACCGTTGAAGAGGGCAAGGTCAATTTTTATCAGATTTGCCTTGCCTGGGAGATCTTCAGATTTGATGAATGTGAAATGCATGCTTGATGGGTATCCTATTGGAATTTTAATTAACTTTAAGAGAACAGGGTGTCAAGCTGAAGGTGTTGGCGACAGTGAATGGTTTACAGATCATGCAAGCACCCCATAATGTGGGTCTCCCTTTTCCCATTGAATGAAATTGGAATGAAAAAGTGTATAAAGTTGCAGCACGATCTGGATTCTGCCTTTATTAGGCTCTCCTGGCCCTTGATGGTTCTGCACATCCTTGGAGGGCATTTAGAGCCACAGCTCTCCTTTGGGAGACCTGAAGGAGGACCCAGAGGAGTCGCTACTCTCGTGGGTAGCACATATTTACATTGTTAACTGATACAAACGTGAAGATATGATGGTATTTGCAGTTCCACGTAAGGGAATGTGTGCATAAGGCTCACATGAATTTATGTGAGTTTAAATGAATTAGGATTCACCACAGGAAATAGGTCAGGAGGAGGGGTGAGAGAATTTAGAAGCATGTTTGCACTGGGGCACCTGTAAATGTGCTGGAGCCGGGCTCACTGATAGCAAGAGGAGGCCTTACCAGAGAGTTGGGGAGTTCGCAGGGAGCTGTCTTTACCCTGGTTCAAGGAATGGGATGTTGATGGTTTTCCCCCCTGGCTTCACTGCACACATATTTAAGTATCTGCTGTGTACCAGACACTACAGTGGGCACTGGGGGCCCCAGGGACAGCAATTGCATCAGTCTCTATTTATAATGAAATGTAATTTTTTCCATTTAGGTAACCAGATATGCTGCAGAGGAAAATATATCTATATATTATTATTCTGTTTATCTGGCAGGAATTTCTAATGAGGAAAGTGGCCTCGGTGTGATTTGGGGCTTATGAGTTTGCAGTTTTCTCGTCTCTTTTAGTTTCTTCCATCGCCTGGATTTGCTGAATGAAGACTTTGCACTTCTGTTTCCTGGATTTTTCTGACTTTGTGGTGGGGAATGAAGATGGTGAGGCAGAAAGCTGGAGGCTTTCTGAGAGCAGCGTGGTGTGGGCAGCACCTTTCAGAGAAGGCGTCTGCCGGTTGCTGGTTCTTGAGCAGAGGCTGTTCTGGAAGTGCTGTGTGCTCAGGAGACAGGAGAACTTGCTGCTGTGGCTAGAACCATGGAGGTCAGGAGTGTCCGGAGAGTTCTCTGAAACTTCTTTTGATTTTTGTTGGCCATCAAAGCACACCACTTTAGGTGAGAATTCTTTGGATTTATCATTTAGGATCTGAGACACATTCATGGGTGTTGCATGAATTTGTTGCTGCATTCCATTGTTGCTCTAGGATGAGCCCAGAGATACTGGAGAGAAAGAAGAAAGGTGAGGGAGGCTTAGGCACATTTCGGTAAATGGTTGCAGGTTAAATAATCTCATCAGGCACCATGCGTCCTGATCAGCCGTTGTTTTTGCATTCAAAGACTAATCGGTTAATCCTCCAAGCTTTGCCTGCCAGTGTTGTTGTTTGATTTGAAGGGTCAAGGAATCCTTCAGATGATTCCTAACCACTTGGAGTGCTCACCCATGTGGGTTGAGGAGAGTACTGTGGGGGCTGGGCTGGCTAAACCTCAGGCCAGGCGGTCTTCTGGAGATCTTGCCTGTGTGGAGTGCGTTCGCCCCATAAATGCAATGGCAGACATGTACGTTTATTTCTTAGATAGAAATTTCTAAAAAATACGTAGGGAGAAAGCAATGGGGCTTCAATTTTGCATGTGGGAAAAACAAAGGCTTGGGAGTTTAACTGTAAAAGAATGGACAGTTGCTGTTGTTGCTGGGACTTGAAGGCTGCTTTCAAAATTAGCTTGGTATGCCATTTGCTAGCAAGGTGGCAAGCAAATTTTGAGTAATATTCTGGACTTCATGTATTGTAGTGAACTGATTCTTTCAGAGATGGGTCAGGGCAGCCCCGGGTGTCCCGCTGCTGCTGGTGACTCTAGTCTTCCCCTTCGTCTGCAGCGAGGAGTGGGTTACTCTTCCTCTGCGTCTGCACACCCTGCCTGAAGACTGCAGTTGTAGGGAACACACAGAGTGAATGGTGGCCCAGGTGTTGGGGCTGTGGAGCTGTCACGATGGCCCTGTGTGAGTGCTGCTCTTGAAGTCTGGCCCAGAATGAGTGATGTTAATTATTAATTCAGCCCACACATCTCTATTGACTGCCCCCCCGTTGCAAACCCTGTGTTAGGCACCGGCATGTACATTGGTCACAAAACCAAAAACGCTCCAGGCCTTTCGGGACCTGACCATTCAGAGGGCACTCAAAGAGCCAATAGGTATCTCTTGACATGCAGTAATAAGCGACGTGAAGACAGGGGGCCACAGCCTGGCGATGGCAGAGGATGTGGAATCGTGAGTGGTGCCTGTGGATTTAACTATGCAGCTTATTTGATTTATCTGAATTTATCTACATCTTTACTGTTTTATGGATAAGCCACTGGATTTCTTAACTCTTTATAATCATATTCCAAATCTGCATAACTTAAAAATTGCATCCTATTTTCTCTTCCCAAGCACAACCAAAGGTAATTAAAACCAGATGTGTTTGCGTGAGATAATGCGTGTGGAACATCAAGAATGCAGATGGTGCTAAATTAATGTTGCCTTAACAAAGATAGCCAGTGAGACTAACCTTTTTTTCACTAAGCTCATGATGCCCGTGGATTAATTTTGTCACTAGCAGTCATTGTCTGGACCAAGTTTGTAGTCTAAACGTGCAGTATGAAAGGTGGACACTCTTAGAGTCACACTCCTAATAAAAAGACAACCCTCCTGTATCCTGAGCAGCAGTCCTCTTATGCCTTCTGTGGCTGAATTTGTGTTGTAGACTACAGCAGGGGGAAAACTTACAATGCTAGAAACCTGGGTTTTAAAAAATTAATTTTAAAAATGTGGTTTTCATGGAACTGGGAGTGTATCTGCTGTCTTGGTTTGACAAACTAAGCTTTGACCTGTGCACAGTAATAGGAGTTTTCCTGGATTTAAAGTTGTTGTCCCCAACATACCAAATGAGGTGACCCATGTCAGATTCTATGGTTGAGCCTCACAGTGTGGAAGGGCACCTGCTGTGGGTCAGCAGCCCGTTGAACAATGGAGCTGAAAACTTGCAGATTTTGAGCTTCTCAGTCACCTGTTTGCCAAAGACCGACGTGCATTGCTTGGTAGTTTGACATCTGGAGTTGTGTGGACGGGGGTCTACATCCAAAGGGCAGCACCACTGGGGCTTAGTTTGTTCAGGTTTGTGTTCCTAGGCAGATGCAGGCTGTTTGTCTCAAATATAGCTGCTTTAAAGAGACAGAGTGGTTTATTGATCAGAGGTAGTGACTCATGATATATTGAAACCGCGCCCACATAACTTACATGACAAGGCTGGGGAGAAGAGGACTGGTCCACAGAAGGCTTTCCACTTAGTCCTGAGAGGCCCCCTTCCCCTGTGGCCACTGTCCCCTCTAGCACCATCACTGTTGCTTCTTTTCTGAAGGCTGCGTTGATGCACATGGTTGGTGCATGTGGTCGCTTGATGCACGTGGTTGCATGTGGTTGACACACGTGGTTGGACTTCTTTCTCTCTGTTCTTGAGATCAGCTGCATCCAGCCATGGACCCTCTCTTTCGCTGGTTCTTTGTGAATCATAAATCTGCTTATGATGCCTTTACATACTCGTGTTCTTTTTCTGTTTTTCCTAGGCTTCAGCAATTTCTTGCTTTTTAAATTTATGGGAAATATAATTTTTTTCCCTTCTGCAAAAGGCCTGTGTACCCTACACGTGGTTAACAGCCAGTCTGTGCAATGTGATTGATGTTAAAGGTAACATCTCTTCTGCATCCCCAAACTAATCAATGTGCTATCTTTGACTATCAATACCTACACAGTCTGGCCCCAAGGGTATCAATTTTTCACTTGGTGCTATCACTGCCGTAAACAACTTCATGGGCTGAGAAGCCCTTGCTTTCATGACCCCCACCTCCCATCTGGGGCTTCTATGAACTGGATACCCCTGAAGCACCCTGACAACCAGACCCCTGTTGTGGGGCCTTTGGGTGGTGTGAGCTGCTTATATCAGCTTTATTAAAGGGATGAGTGGTATGCTGGGACCCACCCTTGGTGACCCCATTTTAGTCGACTTCATCCAGGTGGAAAGATGCAGCCACACCCCCGAGCCCAGGTTTCTGCAGATTCCTCTCTTTTGTCTCCCTTTCATGCAATTTCTGGCTTCGTTTTTATTTCCTCAGGCTGTTTTCAATGACCCTTCTCACGCTTCCCTTCTGTGGGCTGTGTGCATTCCTGGGTTCCTCTTCCTCCAACTTGCTCAGTGACGAGTGGGGCTCAGAGTCTCACTCACAGGCTGCCTGCCCCACCACGCCAAGCTCATAGGAGGGGCTTGAGAGCTCTGCAGCCCCTGGGCACATGCCTGCCTTCCCCAGTGACCAGGCCCAGCACAGAGCTGAGCCCACAGCTGCAGAGACCACCAGTCCCCAGGCTGACCAATTCTTCACAGGTCCAGGCTGAAGCTCCAACCCACTGTACCTTTCTCTATCATGAAATCGGATGTGGATATAGGGTGAAGGTCCCAGCAAGAACAATGATACCTGGAGATAACAGTGTGTCCTGACAAAGAGTTAGGACTCAAAGCCAGCATCTCCTAAGAGAAAGCAAAATACTCATTTTCTAGACCCCAAGGAACAAGTCTTCTGACAGTATCAATGGGAGGGGGTACTGGTTGGAGAAGGAGGTCAGGATGAGGGAACCGCAGTGGCTCAGGCCAGTTGTCCTGGCACTTGAGGAGGCGGGGGTATTCGTGCAAGGCCAGCCTGGGCAATATAAGAGCCTGTCATTCATTAAAAAAAAAAAAAAAAAAGTAAAAAAATGAGGTCAGGGTGAAGGTTGTGTCCAGCTCAGCAAGGCCAGGGTTTTGCTTCCTTTCACCCATGGGACCCCCCAGGTGTGCCCAGTCTGCTGTCAGCTGCGCCCTTCTCCCACCTGCTGAGAGCTCTATGGGTGGCAGGGCCCTTTCTGTACTCACAGAAGTCTCAAGGAAACCTCCTCTGGTTTGTAGCCATCATTCCAGCCTGCCCAGTCCTCTTCTGGGGATCCTTGAGTCTCTAGTCTCCTGGGAGGGTCTCAGGTATGTGCCTAGAGCTTTTTTGTTGCTGTTTGTTTTAGAAAGAGTCTCACTCTGTCGCCAGGCTGGAGTGCAGTGGCGTGATCTCAGCTCACTGAAACCTCTGACTCTCTGGTTCAAGTGATTCACTTGCCTCAGCCTCCCGAGTAGCTGGGACCATAGGCATGCGCCACCATGCCCAGCTAATTTTTGTATATTTAGTAGCAATGGGGTTTCACCATGTTGCCCAGGATGGTCTCGATCTCCAGACCTTATGATCCACCCCCTTTGGCCTCCCAAAGTGCTGGGGTTACAAGTGTGAGCCACCGCACCTGGCCGTGCCTAGAGCTTTTGCTGCAGCCCCTGGCCTATTCCCTGGGCCCCACCTTGAGCCACCTACTGAGTGGAGTCCCCGACCCCTGGAGAGCAGCAAGGGAGTGCTTCCCATGGTCCAGCCCTCCTGGAGGACTCTTATGCCTTTGTGACTGGACGAGCTGTGCGTTCCCAGTTCTTTGCCAGCTGTCCCACCTCCCTACCCACTTCCCTTCCACAGGTGTTCTTTCCAGGAATAGGTGTTTATTTATGGTCTTGTGTTTTTCTTAAAAATTCCCATGCATGTTATATTCTACTCCAAATTGTGCTTCCTCTGATTTTAATAGGACCCCTAAAGCACCCTGTGGGGTTAGCTCTGCAGACTTGGAATCAAATGTATATGCCGTGACTTCTTACCTGGCCCCCATACCCACACAGGCACCCAGCTCGCAGGCACAGTGGCCGAGAGTGAGGGAGGGCTGCTGCCTGGGTTCCCCAGGGACAACGAGGCACTTGGCTGGAGCCAGCAGTGGCCGTGGGAGGAGGATTCTAGCCGTGTCATCAGAAGCCTCTCTGGGTTCTCTGGGGGCAGAACATTTTGCCAGGCTGCTCCTCGGAGCCCCCCATCCTGGAGTCACCTGCGAGGTCAGCTGAACGGAGTGCGGGCTGTCGGGCCAGAGTTTATTTTCTGATTGCTGGTGTTCTCTGGCTTCATCTGCCAAGGCATGGAGGATTGTTGCTGAGTGAAGGAAATGCTGTAAGCTCATCAGTAAATGTGGGGAGAGGTGGCTGTCATTGCCAGACACTTTCACTCTCCAAACTTAAGTGGGAAATTTCTGTCAGGTTGAGGAATTGACAAGGATGTTGGCTTTCAAGGTGACAGTTGTCGTGTTGACAGATACAGCACATGGGTGGTAGTGGAGTGCCGGGGGCTTGGGGCTGGCATCCTGACTGCTGGAGTGTGATTTGACACCAGAGATGCGAGAGGGGAAAGTGCCACTGCGGTGCTGGTATTCCTGGTGGTGTCCCTAAGCTTGGGGAATGCAGTGTGGGGGACCTGCCATGATGGCCACCAGGTAACCTCAGGAGGAACCCGGGAAACGTGTTATATTAATGTTTCCATTTATTTCAATTGTCCCTTCTATTTATGTCAAGTTGTGTATATATAGAAAAACTGTGGCAGTTGCATAGAATTTCTTTTGGAAACAAATTTAAATAAAAAGTGAGTTAATTTAAAGGAAGTCTTTAAGTAAGTATTGTGAAAGTGAGGCTTGGAGGACCATAATTTGGATAAAAACTGTCTTAAGTTGAAGTGAAATCAGAACCTCAGAGAGATGTGCACTCTCACGTTCATTGCAGCATTATTCTCAGAGCCAAGATCTGAAAGCAGCCCAGATGTCCATCAACAGATGAATGGATAAAGAAATTGCAGTGGGCTGGGTGCAGTGGCTCATGCCTATAATTTCAGAACTTTTGGAGGCCAAGACAGGAGGATCACTTGAACCCAGGAGCTCAAGACCAGCCTGGGCAGCATAGCAAGACCCCATCTTTACAAAAAAAAAAAAAAAAGAATTAGCTGGATGTGGCGATGCATGCCTGTAGTCTTAGACACTTAGGAGGCTGAGGTGGGAGGATTTCTTAAGCCCAGGAGATCGAGGCCATAGTGAGCTGTGATAGCACTACTGCACTCCACTTAGGCGACAGAGTGACACTCTGTCTCAAAAAAAAAAAAAAAACAAACAAAACCAGGCAGTTTATGCTGTACACACATACATACGCACAGACAGACACACAGACATACACAGTGGAATATTAGTTTTTAAAAAAGGAAATCCTGCCATTTGTGACAGGATGGATGAGCCTAGAGGACATTATGTGAAGTTAAACAAGCCACAGACACAGAAAGGCAAATACTGTGTGATCTCACTCATATCTGGAATCTAAAAACATTGGCTTCATAGAAGCAGAGAATAGAAAGATGGTTTCGAGGGGCTGGAGGTGTGGGAATAGGAGATATTGGTCAGAGGGCAACACTTTCAGTTATAAGATGAATGAATTCTGTAGTTCTAATGTGCAGCATGGTGACCATAGTTAATGATACTGGATTATATACTTGAAATTTGCTCAAAGAATAGATTTTAAGTATTTTCGTGGCACCGCAAAGATAACTATGTGAGTTGATAGATGTGCTAACTGGAATGTATATATGTATCAAATTATCATTTGTATGCCTTAAATATATACAACTTTTGTCTATTATACCTCAATAAAACTGGGGAAATAGAAAGTTTACATGATAATGAAAGGTATCTAAAAAAACATACACACACACACAAAGCTGCCTCAAGTCACAGAACAAGCAGACCTAGCTTTCACCACGGCGTCTCCAGGTTTGTCCTTTCAGCCCTGGTTTCCTGTGTGTCTGAAGGCTGGCGCCCAGCTGTGCATATGCTCAGGGTTTGTATGAGGGCAGAGGTCGAATGGGGTGAATATGAGGAGCAGGGCAGCATTTTATGCTCACAAGTAGTGTTTGGAAAATTGCTTTGTTTGATTTTTAAAACTAAATAGCAAACATGAGAAACCCAGCCTTTGGGATTTATTTTGAGCTGAAACTATCAGCAGGACAAGAAGCGTGACATGCATTCCCCAAGTCCTTATGCTGCTGTACTGGATCCAGGCTGGACCACTCCCAGGCCCACCTGCAGCTGGTGATGCATGCCTGGCACCGGGCCACCTCACACCTCTCTGCATCAGTCAGGTGCCGGGCTGGAGCCTGAGCCACAGCAGAACACTGATCAGGGGTTAAGAACCAAGAAATGGGCAGGGGGCAAAAGGCGTGGTGGGAGTAGGCCTCACTCAGCAAGCTTTGTTGCCAGAGCTGGGGTGCTGGGGTGGTGTGGACATTGTGCCCTGTGTGGTGAGGCGTTCAGTGCAGCTCTCAGGACAGCGTACTCACACCCGGCTTCTGGGCTCTACCAGGTGTGGCAGAAGAAACTCCAGGCTCCGTGTCAGGAAGGGCCCTCTGGAGAAGTGGAGTGCTAAGGGCCCTCTTTCAGGGCCTGGAGTCATCTTTGAGTCTTCCCTCACTAGCTACATCTGTGTCCCCAGGTTTGGTCCTTTGCTTCTCTTGAAAGGGGCAGTTCACTCCTGCCTTTCTGCTACTTCTGAGACAGAGCCGTGTCCTGACTGGGTCCTTCCTGACCACGGTCTCCCCCGTTCATCTGTGCCCATGGCCCTGCTGATTGTATTAAAATACTGTTCGGTGGTTACAGGCCCACTCAGCACCCTTTAGGGCGGACTTCATGCCAGGCTCGAGGTCCCACAGCCCTGCTCCCCATGAACCTATGAGCCTGCTGTCTCATTGCTGCACTGTATTCCTTCCTGCTGTTGGCTCTTTGCTCATGGAAGACTGGTCGCCTTCACCATTGGTCTGTCTGTCCGTAAGGGACTGCCGGCTCCTTTCTCATCTGCGGGAGGCTGCAGAGAAACCCTCACGGCGGGGCCTGGTCTATCATGCTTCCTCACACTTCCTCCACCCACAAGCCTGTCCTGGGGGCCTCACTGCTGCACACATGGTTGAGTGACCCTTGGCACTGCTCTCACCATGCGTTTCTAGATTCTCATGGACTGCCTGGATCTCTGTTCTGGAATATATCTTCCAGTTGTTTTCTAGGTCTTGGGTGTTCTCACAGGTCAGGACCACACCGTCCATTGAGCCTGCCCACTTGTGTGAAAGGGCGGGAACCCAGGAGCAGTACTGGTTTGTTGCTTGGCATAGGCTTAGGAGTGTAGTGGCATGGTGGTGATGCTTCCACGTCACCAGGTTGAAAGGCAGGACGGAGCAGCGGAGCTGGGGAGGCTGCGTAGGGCTATGGGTGTGCATGGAGCTCTGGAGCCCAAATGCCTGGGTTCACGTCCCCCTCCCCACACATCCTTGGTGTGTACCCCTGGGCAAGTCAAAGGGCTTGGCAGTCTCACCTCCAGGCTGCAGCACCCTCATCTCTGTGGGCCGAGGGAGTCCATGCAGGAAAAGCACCGAGAGACGTGCCAGCTGGACAGTTAGGTTTAGTAAAGGTGAGGTGTCACTGCTGTTGCTGTTCTTAAGCCTTAAGTTTTCTTAGAATGCAAATTAGAATGCATGGCATGGTAATAATGGCCATTATCATTGGAAATAACATTTGTTGGTCACTTTCTGGCTGCTCTTACAGCCAGATTAAGGGTCAGGCCAAGGGTATCAGTAAAGGTCCCTGAAATGTCACTGGGACAAATTGCCGAAGGGATCATTCTGGCTTCCCAAAGGTGGGCAGGGCCTCAAGTGCAAAAGAATAGTGGTGACCAGTCACTCCTCTGTATAGCTGGCCCGTTTCTGTGGAGTCTATGGAGTCTTCTTGCATCAATTCCATGCCAAGAGGCCTCCAGGGTGGTGGACAAGCTCATGGGTCCCATCAACATCCAATGGTGGGAGGAAGAGCACTTCCTAGCACTTTCTTGTTTCTGTTTAGGAGCCAAGAAGCCTACCTCTGAAGACATGCTGTCCCCAGCACCACCTTCAGCCCAGCCCTTCCTCCACTGTGGGTCTGTACTGTGGGTGGCTGACTGACCATCTCCTTCTGCTTAAGGCTGGTTTGGTCCCCAAAGTCAGGCTGGGACCCCGAGGAAGGGCCTGGATTGGGGGGTCCCAAAGAGTTGAGATCTGAGTATGTTTTTTACAATCCTTCCTTCCAAAAATTGTGGAACTCCGTTTTCTTTAGTGCCCCCTTTCCTTCTATTTTTCCTCCTGTTTTTCCTCTGTCCTCCCCTTCTTTACCCTCCACTCCCCTGCCCTCTCTCTCTTCCCCTCTTCTCTTCTTTCTCTCCCCACCATATCCTATCAAGTCCTCAGAGTTCCACTAGGAAACACTTCTGGAGTAACTGTTCCCATCTTTCCTCCTGGGGCCTGCCCTGGGGCTCATCTCCCAACCTGATGATCTCTCAGGCTTTCTCCTAAGCAAAGGCTCTCTCCTCCCCCACAACTGTCCAAACAAGTTCTCTTCTTCCTTGTCTCATGAGTATTCCCTTTTCCCCTCTTGGTGACCCTGGAGCAAGTCAGAGGGTTTCTTTTTGTCAAAAGACAGAGGTGTTGGCTGGCACTTCCTTGAGGTGAGCACCTTGAGGTGCTTAGGAGAAAAGACGAGGATGCCTGTTTCTTGGAATTATAGCTGTCCTGCTGCTGAGAGGTTTGCTCGAAAGACATGGGAAGATGGTGCTGCTGTCTCCCTATCAGAGGCACATCAGGGAACTTTGAGTGCTTTTGTGGATGAGACTGTCTCTGCGCTGATGAGCACCTTGCTGTTGCTGGGGCCAGATGAAGGGTAGTTACTGAGTTTCAGCTTCATTGTGCTATTTGTATACTAAAGAAACACTCAATCGGTGCATATTTATTATTTTCCATCTACCACTTGGTCAACAGATCTGATAAGAAGCCCACACTTGAGGGAATTAGCACTAAATGGAATGCTAAACATAGTACTGTAAATTGTCCAAAAAGAAGCCTAGTCAATTATTCAAGAGGGACATAGCAAGGTCTCATCGTACATTATTGATTCCTAGTTCTCTCGAAAATGATTTATTTGTCAATTGCCCATTAAGTGACCTTTCTAGTATATTTTCCTGCTTCTGGGTCTTAGGACACTTTGGTTTTGTAATTTTAATTTCTCTTGTAAGTATTCTGAAGTTAACAAGCAGTTGTTTTAGCAAAATGTCCCTAATTGGAGCCTAGCCCATTAATCTTTCATTCAACAACTCATGCAGATGAATATGCATGTACATTTCCATATATACATATACAGTTAGACATTTTATAAACTCTGCATTTATAATTATTAATCGATTGGCAGTTCATCTCTTTGAATTAAGAGTTTTGGGGGACTGGCTCATTTCTGCTGAACTTTTCAGGTTTGGTTGAGATCTGTGAGCCCCTCAAAATCCATTGTATCATAGACAAGGTCAGCCAGGAGGTTTGTTGCATGGTCCCTGTGGAATCCAAGTTCAGGGAAGGGCTCATTTGGCCAGGCTGCCTGCCGGGTCCTAGGCAGCCCACTTTGTGTGCTCTGGTCTCACATACCCAGTATGCAGCATGTTCTCACTCTGCCTGCTCTAGGGCTTAGGCTTTCTGTAGTATCTGTTTCCTCTTGTGAGACGGGCCCTGGTCATGCCACATGAGCAGATCATATGAAGGGATCTTCTGGGCCGATGTGCAGCAGCCAGCCCAGGCCAGAGTGCCATCCATGGTCTTTCATGTCACTATGGTGGAGCTCAAGAGCCAGCTGTCATAGGGAGGGCTTCTTAAAGGTGTTCTTCCTTTTCCTTTTTGGACAAATTGGTAAGATGCTGTAGCTCAAACCAAACTGTGTACAAATTTCTGCACGTGTGGGCTGATACTTTGGAAGAATGAAAGAAGGGTTGAGTAATTGGCTCTGGGGAATATTACTGCTGACTGGTGCCATTTTGATGAGTAATAGACCCCATTAGATCACAGTAAAATACTCGATTATGTATAATTAAAGATGGCATTAGTCAGGCAGAAGCCACAGCGTTTAAAAATGTGAAAGGGATAATTTCTAATGCTGAAAAGTGCATTCATGTCTGAAGAAACAGAGCATAATGTGTAATGAATTGAGTTCTGAAGTTACTGGGGCCCGGTCATAGGCAGATGCTTGTTTAGCAGGACAGCTGCTATGCTTTTATTTTTAGGTCTCAAAAATGTGTAGGGACAGCAATCATGGTAGTGCTTTTTTACTTTTTTTTTTAAAAAGTATTTTAGGTGAATTCATGGCTTGTGGAACAATTCTGATTGGTGATTTTACCCAAAAAATCAAATCCTAGGCTTTCTTCTTTGCAGAGCAGGCAGAGCCCAGGCAATTGGGAATCTTTCTTTCCCTGTTTGCACTTCTGGCTTTCAACTGCAGATCCCCCTTCCTCTTCTCATTTATCCATTTGTTCTTTCCATCCTTCAGAGGCTTCAACTGAGTGCCTCATGCAGGCCAGACACTGTTCTGGGCTCTAGGAAGGAGCAGGGAGCCAAGCTGAGACTGGAGCTCATGCTGATGGAGAGGGCAGGGCTGGGGGCAGGGCCATGCTGCTATCCTCGGTCCCATACCCACCACTTTCATTCAGACTTTTCTAGTCAGGCACTAAGAACATTCTATGGCTCCTCTGGGACCAGTTCTCTAGGAGATCTGTTGGCTTAGAGCTGAGAAGTCTCTATGGCTTGGCTTGAGCTTCTCCGCTCTATTTAATCAAGAGTCAAGTGTCTGGCACAGACTTTAGTTATTAATAACGTTGCTATTAATGTTCACATTGACAGTCATTTGCACTTCTAAACCTCTTTCATCTCAGAGGTTACCACAACATTTCATGGGCATCAGATGAATGGCTTCAAAGGAAGGCACAGGGCTCTCTCCCATGAGGACCCAGGGGGAATTCACTTGTTTGAGAGAGCAAGTGTGTTAAGGCAATTGTGCCTGGGCCTGTGTGGGATGTACTGCACCTGTGACCTGGCATGCAAAGTCCAGCGGGAGGACAGCTGAGCATCTCCCTGCACATGTCCATTCAGCACCTGTGTGTCCTTTGGCTCTCCGTGGCAGCAGCAATGTTGCAGAGAGCAAGACACAGTCTGGCCTCGTGTTGCTTACATTCTAGCTGGTGCCATTGGGGCTCTATCAAGACATTGTGTGTAATTGACAACTGGAAACCTTAGCTACAATGGAGATGCTTTGTAATGCAGGTGTTTTTGTACTCTAATTGGACTTAATTTAGATTAAAATATCAGGGGGTGCTTTTTTTTTTTTTGTCCTAGTGGAAGGTTAAAATCACGTTTTAATGGCAGCTGTGATCTTTGATTAAACTAGCGGTTCTTGACTTGGGCTGCATGTTGAAGTCCCCTGGGGAACCTCCCCAAACACTGATCTCTGTCTCAGCTCAGGGCCCTGTGATGGGTCTGGGTGCAGCCTGGCATCAGGCTCAAAGGTTCCCAGCAGCCCTGATCTAAACTGCAGAAGCCAACAAAAGGTGGTATAGAGGAAGTGATTGTGAGGGCCAGCACCTGGAGAATCCTGCCAGCCCTGCACCTGGAAGATGCTTTGGACATGGCCAGGTGAAGAGGGAGGAAGAGTGTTCCAGAGGAGGAAACGGCAAGCATGGAAGCCTGGGGTCCTGAGGAGCTTGGAGGAAATGAAAGGAGGTGAAGAAGTGGGGTGGGGGGAGCACAAGGCTGGAGAGGATGTAAGGCAGGTGGTGCAAGGCCTTGCCAGGGATTTTTGTCTATAACCTGATAGTAGTTGAAGCCATTTTATTTATAAGGCTGGCACTGCTCTGCTCATTATTTCACTTAAAAAACAATTTCTTAGCAAACTAATTTTTTACAAAAACAATGAATTCAATTCATTAATTCACTTAGTCTTTTTTAACAACGCAGTGGGATAGGTACTGTGATTACCCCCATTGTGCAGATGGGGAAAGTGAGGCCCAGAGAGGTTGAGTAGCTTGCCACACAGTTGGTGAGTCATGGAGCTAGGATCTGAGCTCAGGCTGCCTCTGGCTTCCAGTCTTGCTCTCCATTTCTGTGGGATTGGTGCCACGAACCTCATTTCACAGAGCAGTAAGTGAAGATGTGGGTTGGGATTAGGATTCAGTTCTGACCTCCTCAAGTCTCACACTATTACCTTTTTGTCAGGCTGTTGAGACGGGGGGAGAAATTAAAAAAAAAAGTTTTGTGCTGTCTTCTACCATACTGTAAAAGTGAAAAAATATATGGGCATGTAAGTCAGTGGGAGAGCTTCATGGCAGAACATAAAAGAACATATATATAAAGAAGCTAGTATTTCAAGGTGCTGATGGGGGAAGTCAGGTGGTACCTTTTTCATTGCTGGAACGCTGATGAAGGTCAACCCTGCTTATGGGGTGTACTTAGGCTTTCTTACATAGATACTCCTCCCTTCCACCTGGGTTTGCTTCCCTTAGGAGTGAGTGTCAAAATCAGCCCCAATGTTTGTCAGGCTCCATGTTTGTGGCCATGGAAACAGACTGAATACAGAATTTTTTTCCTTCCTGGAAATCTGTGCCTACATGTCTCAAAAACATTTACGAAAAGCTAATGCTTTACCAGGTGTTCAAATAAACCATCCTTTGATGGTTCAAATTCCTAATTTTATACTCCAAAGCAGCACCATCCAATATAAATAGAATTTGAGCCACATATTTAATTTAAAAATTTCTAGTAGCCACATCACAAATGGTAAAAAGAAATTGGTGAGATTAATTTTAAGAATGTATTTAATGCAGTGTATCCAAAATATGTCAGCATATAATCATTATGAAAACTTAATAATGAGCCATTTTGCATCCTTTCGTCCATGCTGAGGCTGAAGCCCATGTGTATCTCACCCTGCAGCACATCTGAGATCATATTCCCCATTTCCAGGGCTCAGTAGGCGTGTCTTGCCCACAGGTGGCTGCCATATGGAAAGGCTCAGCTCTGATGGATGAGACCACTTCAGATATCATAATAAAGTTCTGACACCAATGCACTTTTTATGACTCTAATAGATTTGCATTTGCAAATTGTGGTTTATAGGCAACGATATGACATTTCCTATGATTTCTGAATTGTCATCATGATAGAATCTGCAAAGGACTGCAGGAATTTTTGGTTTGAAGCTAATATAATAACAGCCTGGAGGGCTTATAAAACACATGCTGAGAAATTGGTCTGAAACCCAAAATGAGCATATTTTTCATACCCAGCTGATTATTTAAATTTCCCAACAGGAAGTCATTACTTCTGTGACAAGTCTCATCAGCAGTCTATTTTCAGTGGCCTTGATGGACACGGTGTCTAATTTTGTTTTTCTCCCAGCCTGTTTTTGGAGGGGGTGAAATTTGGTGTCTGGATTTACATTTCTTCCTAGGAAAAGTGCTTAATGTCTTAGAAATAAATGATCATGAAACTGTCACTTGTCAGGTGGTTCATTTTTCAAGGTGACAGGCAGTACCTATAATCATGGGAGGTGGGCATGTTCCCTTGTTGTTGGGGTGTGTCTTCACAGTTTTGGGGAATGTGGGTGGGTAGCCTGCACTTTCCCTAGTGCGTTTGGCAAATCCCTTCAACAGTGCTTTTGTTAGTTGACACGTACAGCAAATCAAGTAAATAATTCTGGGTTCCGATCTCAAGTTGAGAACGAGAGCATAATAGCCTTGTTCCGGCTGCCTGATGGGCCTACACTGGCATTACAGCATTCAGAGCAAAAGCGCATTTACTGGAAACAATAAGTGTTTGAAAGTTCACTGCATGGAAATTGGATTTTTGCCTTTTATTATTTACATTGTGTATTATCAGATTTATATTTAAAGCCGTGGGGATTATCATTCTCTTTAAACAGCATTATTTAATAAAGAGTTAGCATTTCATGGTTTCAAGACTGTTGAATCCAGCTCGTCATGGGTTATTCAATTAACAGGTTCCAGCTCGAGTAGGCATGGGCAGAGGGGAGGGGAGGTGTCACACAGTCCCTTTGCAGGCCCGGTGGTGAGGTGCCCATCACTGTCTCCCACATGGCTTCTCTCACAGTGAATATCACCTGTCTTTCAAACTTGAAGAGTAAATCTTAGTACTTGCTCCTCATTCTCAATGAAGGCACCCAGTTGAAAGCTTTAATCTCTGGGATGAAAACTTCTGGGAAAGGCAGCACTTTAGCCTGAAGCCATTGCTGTTATGATGCAGCTGAGTTTGAGCCCGACTTAGAAGTACGTTTTGATGGGCAGAAATGGACCCAGTCTACAGACAAGGGACCATCTGCAAAGACAAGATGGTCATTGTGAAGCTTTTCTCAGAAAACCCATTCCCACTGGAGGGGAAGGAAGCAGTGGGGCAAATATTTCAATGGAACAGAACCAGTGTCTAAACTTACGCACTGCAGTGTTCCCCTAAACCATGCTGTGGGTGAGGCTGAATGAGTACATTCATTTCTAATAAAAGAAATTACATTTATTCTTGAAGGGAATGTAGGTGTTGAAGCTGTCACTGGAAACCCATTTCTGAGAAGAAGCTAAAATTGCATGTTTTTTTCTCTCTTTCTTAGTGATTTTTAAAAAATGTGTATTTTTGCTGAGGTTTGGAAAGGCAATTACGCCAATTTTGCCCAAAATTTGGACAGATTAGTTCTGCTGAGAAAGAAGTAATGAAGGTATGAAAGAGCATAAAATATACTAAGACTGGCCAGGTGAAATATTGAGGTCAAAAGCAGAGGAAGCACGGGCTCGGCTCAGTGTGCGATGCCTGATCACTGGGTCACCTGCCCCAGAGGCGGGCCCGACAGATGCCCTGTGTGTGTGGAAGCTGCTGCCATGGAGGAGCATGGCATAGTAAAACATGAGATCACCCCAGTTACTTTATTTCTGACACATTGGGAGTGAATCTTGACCCAGTCTCCAGGGTGTGTACTTCTCTGCTGTGCATTTTGTGCTGAGCTGGGTTCTCATGCATTTCAGCCCAAGCCACATTAACCACCCCGGCCACCTCCCCCGCCATCTTGATGGAGCTGGGATTTCCTGCAGACCTGCTTCCTCCGGGCTGGCTCCTGGTTTCCCACCACTCTGGGACATTAGCAGCCGGGGACTTGCTACAATCAGTTGCAGCGCTGAGGGCAAAATGAAGTGCAGTTATAAAATTATTAAGAATTTTATGATGTGACAGCAGAGCATTAAACCAAATTTGGGCGGCAGCCAAGTGACCTGGTCAATGATTCTGGTTGGTGGATGTGGAACTGCAGACGAGAATCTTCTGTGTTGATGCATCAAAGTACTAACACTGTCAATATGCTGTAGTTTGCCAGACTTTTATCTTGTGTGTTTAAAACTGGTTTCCAGAGCTTTGTCTTATCTTGGTTAGGGCTCAAAATTTCATCCCTGCATGGAGCTCAGCTGATGGGTCTAATCAGGCCTGGGATCCATGTGGTGTTTTTTGTCATTTCTGGCCTCACTTGGGTGATCACACTGGGTGGAAGTTGGGAAATGGAGGAACCAGGGAAGGGAGCCCCTCTTTCCCAGCTTGGAGAGGTTATCGTGGAGGAGGTGGTTTTGGGGAAGCTTCTGGGTGGGGGGTACAGATGCACAGAAGGCCCCCCAGCACCGCTGCCATTGTCTGCCAGTGTTGAATCTGCAGTGCCATAGGCACGGCTCCTGAGAAGGGATCACCAGCCTTTTTGAGGGGCCGGGCCTTGAGGCTTCCTCAGCTTGTTTGAATTCTTCATTGGTGAATAAACCAGGGCTCCCTAAATTCAAACTGGCCATAGCTCATGGCCAGAAGCCAGGTGAAGGTCGCAGTGCCCTATATTTTGTCTTTCTCCTTGTCTTGGCCCTCCTGGCCTCCAGAAGAATACTTTTAGCCTCACTGTAGTACTGATCAGGGTTTGGACAAGGTCATGTGGGACCAGAGTTTGGACAAGGTCTGGGGGTGGGGGGGGCAGGGACTTTGGGCTGTCCTTTAGAAGTCTCAGAGCATGTGTGTTTTCAGAGAACTGTGGTGACGCCAACCTGCCCATATAGCCTTCTGAAGCCTCGCTTTCTGCTATGAGCTGGGTTGCCCTAAGGAAATTCTTTGGGAGCAGAGTGAACTCCAGCTTCCTCAGATGGCCTTGGGAGAGCATTGGCTTTCCAAATCACGACTTGTCAAAAGAGGCTTTCCAGATTTCAGGGTGTGCTGGATTGATAACCAGACTTCATAGGAGTCATTTTTCTGTTGGGTGCATAAAATAGAGCGGAGTGTATTCTGATGTGCTCATGGAAGCTGGGGCTCTGGCCTCCATCCTGGTCAGGGCAAGGGTCCCATGAGCCACGTAAAGGTGTTTTGCAAACTACAACTTGCTATGCTGATGTTTGGTGGCATTCTCATCTGTGGCTACCTTGCATCTGTGCCTATTTTATGGCACTTGTGGCATAATTTTCCTATTTTAAGTGATTATAGAGTTTTGAAGTTGGATCTTTATTTTGATGACACATTTTTGGCTATTTACAATTTATTTCAAGCACTGCCTGGCCTGTAACTCCATCCTGAATTATAACATGGTTCCCATGGGAACTTCGATAAGGTTTCCAGCAGTACCTCAGAACAAAAAGGAAGCCCCGCCAATGTGGATCGTAGCACACGCGCTGGTGTGTATGAATAACGTAGAATGGAAGATGTCCCAGGACTAGATGGTCACCCTTCAAACTGCTGAAGCTTTGTTTTAACTATTTTGGTAGCTGTCTTTCCAAGATGGTCATACGTATTGTAACAAGTGCTATATTGGATTGGGCTAAGGTTTCCTTGGCAACTCAGGATCATTCTGCATGTCATCACTGAGCTCTGCAGGGATTCTGTGATGGTCCCAGAGCCCCATGCTTCCCAGTGGGGCTGTTTTACCGCTGCCCAAAATCACCCCTACTTTGGGAAGCTGGGTCCCCTCTCCTTTTGGTTGCCACTTTTCAGGATGGTGACTGCTTGCTAGCCATCCTCCCAGTTTCTCCACTGTCTAATTTGCAGTCCATCTTGCAGTTTGGAGCTCAGCTCCTTAACTCAGTGAATTAGCACTGGATGTTGAGTTGTGGGTGGGAGGGCTGGCAGTGCTGCCTCGGCTCACACGCAGTCCGACCACCAGAGATCGAGTTCATGTCTCATCTTCAGTGTTTTCTCCATCGCTCACATCTTCCCCCTGCTGGGACTATTGGTGCTTTCTCTCCTAGATGTTCATCTTGCCGGAGAAGGAGGTATCCACTCGGGTGTTTGTTTCTGAACTTTTAAGTGATTCAGGGAAGAGAGGCTACATTAAGGGATGAATTTTAAGGTTTTTTTTTTTGAGCTGGAGTTTTGCTCTTGTTGCCCAGGCTGGAGTGCAATGGCACAATCTTGGCTCACTGCAACCTCCGCCTCCTGAGTTCAAGCGATTCTCCTGCCTCAGCCTCCCAAGTAGCTTAGATTACAGGTGCCTGCCACTATGCCTGCCTAATTTTTGTATTTTTAGTAGAGATGGGGTTTCACCACGTTGGCCAGGCTGGCAACGAACTCCTGACCTCAGGTGATCTGCTTGCCTCGGCCTCCCAAAGTGCTGGAATTATAGATGTGAGCCACTGCGCCCTGCCTGAATTTTAAGTTTTTTAAAAAGGGATGTGAAGGGTCATTGTAGGAGATAGAAATGTAAGCTCTCTGCTGACCCAATTACCAGTTTAAAACTAGACCTACTCGCAGAGCTGAGGAGTGGAGGAGGAGGCTTGTGATTTATTGCTAATGGCTAATGGAGGCAGTTAATGCTTTCTTTCCAGTTCAAATACTGTCTCTTATTTAAAGACTACCAATAAGGTTAATAAAGGTTTTTATTTGTCACTGAAGTCACACATAGATTACATATTACTCCAGGTCATTTTTCATGAAAAGATTCATATCTTCTCATCCTGGGAAGGGCTCTGCTTGGTAAACACAGGTAGCCCCAGGCTCCGAGCACCCCCAGAACCTTCTTAGGGGTTCGGATGAGAGCACTTGAATTTGATGTCCCCGAGTGTTAGAATGTTATCAGAGGGCATCATAGTATTGACTGGGGATATTCACTGCTAGTGATAACTCAGCAGCTGTTTCTTCTACTCCTGTGCTCTGCCAGTAGGTCTAGTTTTAAACTTACAATCAGATCAGCAGAAAGCCCGCATTCCTATCTCCTGCAATGACCCTTCACAGTACCTTTTTAAAAACTTAAAATTCAATATTGCATTACAAGATTCGCTTTATTTTATAGACTCCTATTCTACATGCCATCCATAAAAATCATTTAAAAAGGTGAATATATAATGTTGCCTTGAATATAAAGAATATTTTCAGTCTGTAAAAATAAAATATTATCTACATTTCCACACTGTCTAGACACCCTCTGGATCTGAAACTGGCCTTAGAGATAATCTCAGTGGGTCGTCAAGAACAAATGAGAAAAAGGTTTTCTTGGTCTCATCTGGCTGTTAAAAGGAGATGGGAGCTTCCTGAATCCCAGTCTAGTGTGCATCACAGCCACCTGAAAGGGATATGAAGAGGTGATTCAGTTGGTTACTGAGCTGCCTGTTTTATCACCTACAGTTGAATTTAGTATCATGGATCATCCTGAGGTACCATACAAAGTTCTTGATGTCATCAACAGGGACTGCTCTCATCATCCAGAGGGTAAAAGGACGCCTTTATCAGGATTGCATGGGAGGAGCACTGCAAAGCATGTACAGGATTGGGGCCATGCAGCTCTCCTAGGAGACCCTCAGGATGGCTTTTCTCTGGTGGTGGTGTTTGATTTGCAGGCCATTAATACAAATCCACTGTTGAGTGATAGGGGAGTCCTTGCTTTTCTAGTCAGTGACCCTCCTTGAGCCCATGGTAAGTTCTAGCTCTGGGCTGTGTGATTCAATTATATGGTGTCATCTGAGCCTCTCTGGCTGCCAAGCCTGGAGCTGGACTCCCATTTTACAGACAAGCAAACAGAAGTGGCAAGAGGGTCCCATAGCTAGTAAGATGCCTAGACAGGACTGTGACCCAGGAGTGTCAGACTTCAAAACACACGACTGCACACTGTGCCAGGAAACCGTCACTCTGGGGAGGACACCATCTTCAAGCTCCTGTGGATGACTGACAGGAAGTCCAGGGCCACCCCCGGGCTTCCGGTTGCCACTTGGCTCTTTCTGGTGCAGGTGAATCACTGATGGCTTTGGGGACTCCCTCAGCCCTTGGGCGTCCTCTCCTCTCATCTCAAGGAGAATCCAGGAAGTGCAGGTGTCTCCGTGTCTTGCCTTGGTGGGTCAGTGGGCACCAGCTTGGGGGGGCAGGTTCAGCTGGGGACAAGTTTAGTCCCCCAAGTCTCAGCCCCTTCATCCCTAACACCGAAAGATGCCTCGGCTGGGGGACCTGGATGGCTGCAGTTGGGCCCCTGTGGCAGGGTTGTTTGAGTGTCTGGGAATTAGGGAATTGGAGCCTCAGCCAAGAGTGTGGCTGAGAGAAGGGCGGGGCAGGGGCTCAGAGAGGTGGGGGATCCCTGGGAGAGCTGAGCCTGGCGCTAGCTTGGATATGAAGGCTGTGAACTTGGAGAGGGACGGAGAGGCAGGAGTGGGTGAGGGTGCTTGTGATCATAAAGCAATTGACTGTTCATTTAGAAGAGAAGCGGTTTGAGGCTTCCTGATGTACTCTTGCTGCTAGGCATAAAGCCTGGGCAATGCTAGCGAGACTGGTTCTTATGGAACAATAGTTAAATCCTGGGGGGCAGGTGAGAGGTGGGGAATCCTCACCTTGTAAGTCAGGCACGAGTCCAAGTCTGCAGTGATGAGTTGAGTTTAGTTCAGGGTGCTGCAGACTTAGGAATGTGTAGAAGACAAGGTGGGGCCAAGTGTGGTGTGCACTGGCTCCTCTCTCCCACCTACCAGCCAGGCAGCCCCAGGGGCAGCCTCCTCAGCCTTCATTTCCTTTCTGTCCAGTGGGAGTGTGATGCTTCCTGATGGTCTGCTCTTCCCACGTACATCCTCCCTGGGGCATGGTTGGGTGCCGTGCATTGCGTATCACAAGACAATGTTTCCTGGGGAGGGGAGGATGTCTTGGTCTAGCACCTATTTAAGACTGGGGAAGTTATAAAGAAAAAAAGGTTTATTTGGGTCACAGTTCTGTTGGCTGGAAAACTGGGCAACTGGTGAGGGCCTCAGGCTACTTCCGCTTGTGGTGGAAGGCAAAGGGGAGCTGGTGGGCAGAGATCACACAGTGAGAGAGGAAGCGGGGGCAGGGTGTGCCAGGGTCTTTATAACAACCAGCTCTCAGGGGAACTAGTAGAGCAAGAGCTCACTCACTGCCACCCCCAGGGAGAGCATTAATCTATTCATAATGGATGCGAATACCTCCCATCGGGCCCCCTCCAACACTGGGGATCACACTTTAATATGAGGTTTGGGGGACAAATATCCAAACTACAGCTTATAACCTGCCACTCAGTGGTGCCTCCTGGGGAGTGGGGGTTGGAGCTGTGCATCTCACGTGTCACAGGTGCCTGAAGTGTAGATGGTGTCCTAAAGTACTGCCCCCTCCTCCAGCCCTCTCCTTCGGGTGTGTCCTGAGGATATCTGGAGGGAATTTGTGGGTGCTGATTTGTGGGAATTCTGCTGGCTGTCAGAGACAGGAGCTGAGGACGGACACCTGCTTGTTTTCCTTTACAAATGCTTTGGCTCTAACGTCAACCTGAAAAGACGCCAGGACAGATACCATGGAGCTCACTTTATGTGTGCCTAGGCTCCATCTCCTTAGAGAGTCTCACTGAAGGCAAGTGATGGTGGAACATCTCAGCAGAGCTGTTCAATTCCTGCGAGTTGCTGGTGTAAATATAGCTACTGTGAGAAATTGCTGTGACACATAAGCCCTCAGAGAGCCGGGCCTCTCTCATTTTTTCCCTCATAGGGGTCCTCAGCCTTTTAATGATGAGAAGAATGTTTAGCCCCTTGACTGGGTCCTTTTCTCACCTTGATACCACAGGGTCAGAGGTGCAGGCAGTGACCAAAAAAGCCGTCTCTTGCTTAGCATGGCTTAGTGGTTAAGAGCCTCTTGGCTGATGCCTTTCGAGATAGCTGAAATTATCACCTCTCTAAAGGACTTGCCCCTCTCTGACTGAGGGGCTCATTTGATTTGGAGGGAAGAGTCCCCCAAAGTATATATAGCGTTAGCTAGGGCACTGGTCCCGCCAAATAGGAGGCTGAAGTTGGTACTAATAGAGTCTTGTTGACCTTGGCAGCTTTTTCACAGTGGAACTGCAGGACCCAGCAAGGAGATCCCACAGAGTCTGAGAACTGAGCTCACCCCCGAGGCAGGAATAGGAACTCGTGGGCACCTTGATACAAGCCCAGAATTATTTTTGGTATCTGGTGTGTTGACTGTAGAGCTCTGCTGTTCGTTTCTTCTCTAATGAAACAGGTGATTACAGTGTTGAAAGAAAGAAAATTGCAAGTGCATGTTTAAGGGCCATCAAAGGGCATACTGGAGTTCTCAATAGATTCACCAAGAGCATATATTCTTAAGCGTGGAGACTTCACAATTCCACAGTGAGTAACTAGAATCGCCATCCTGTGTGGAGTCGGCAGCTCAGGATAAGAATGAAACTTCTTAGTAATGGCTCTGCTTTCTCTCCAAACAATGTGTTTTCCATGATGTCTCTGGTCTGTTACCAACTATTTGTGGTTGGACCAAGTATGAATGAAAGAATGCACTTAAGAGTTTGACAGATGGGCTAGGACTGATTTCAGTTTTGTGATCTGGATATGTTTTGCTTCTTAATGTGCTTCCCTTCCCCCTACATCCTCTCCAGGGCTTTAGTTTGTTTGGTACCATGAGATTCTACATGATTTTTGTATTTATAAATTTGTCTCTAAGGTGAACCCCACCGGCTGTGGGCGATGAGGGAGCCTGCTCTTCTCTTGTGGCTGTTAAATCCTTAAGGAATTATTTTTGGCCCAGGAAAACTCCCATGCCTCTCTCTTTTTTTTTCTTTTTTTTAAAGAGTTGGGGTCTTGGTCTGTTGCCCAGGCTGAAGTGCAGTAACATGATTGATCATAACTTGCTGCCACCTTGACCTCCTGGGCTCAAGTGATACTCACATGTCAGCCTCCCTGAGTAGCTAGGACTACAGCCTGGGCTACTACCTCTGGTTAATTTTTTAAAAATTATGTTAGAGGTAAGGTCTTGCTGTGTTACTCAGCCTGGTCTCAAACTCTTGGCCTCAAAGCAGTCCTTTTGCCTCAGCTTCCTGAGTAGCTGGGACTACAGCTGTGAGCCGCAGTACTTGGCCCTTTTTTATTTTATTTTTCTGTAAACTCTCTGGCCAAGCCTGGCTGTTTCCCAGTTTACAGCTAGTATTTACTCTTCTACCCATTCAAACTTTCACCTTTTCTAGAACTCAGTCAGGCAGCAGTATGATGGTAAAGGTGTAAAAGTTAGATCTTTGGGAGGGGAGAAAAGAGCACTGACTTGTATCATTTGTCAGTTTCCAAGGTGTGAATACTCTCATCATGATCACTCAAACTACCAATATGATGTCACCTGGCTTGCAGAACCTCTGCAATTTAATAGTCAGTCCTGGCAAGCTGGCAAAAACTGCCTCTGGCACCCTGTTGGGCCAGGAAGTGAGTTTCTAACGTCCCCTTTTCTTCCTGTTTCTAATCAGTGCTGCAAGTTCCTTTAGGGTTTCAAAGGCATTTATAGATGATGGTCACGACACTACAACTGGACCATTGCAAATAAAAATGACAATGGGAGGTTGTAATTGTTTTTCCTTTTAAAGCCTCTTAGTCACAGTCTTCCTTGGAATATAAAAGGGGAAGGCCAGTTTCCTTCACGGAATCATTTTCCATCTCTCTTGGCAGTGGGCCTGGGCAGAATTCTGTGTTCTCACTCCCAGGGCTGGTCGTTCCTGGTTCCCTGCCTCCTTTGGCAAGGACAAATGAACTCTGGTCATCAACTTGCTGCCTAAGCCACATTAAACCATCACCCTCAAAAGCTGAGGGAAGACCATGCTAATCCTGCAAACCAGGTGTACCAAGAAGGTTCAGAGTCATTTTGGAGGAAAGAGTAACTGCTGGTGCGACTGGCAGGGCCACTGTTTGCGTTTCCTCATGTCCTTTTTCCTCCTTCCTGCTGCAAACAGGATATGTTGGTGGATGCTGTCCCTTGACAGGGTGGTTGGAGAAATGAGGATGGTGTGCTCAGAGACCCCACCACCCCTGCTAGAAGAAAAGTTAAGTTTGGGTGGAAAGGGTATAGGGAAAAGCCTGAAGGCAGGAGCTGGCAAACTATGACCAGCAGTAGTTGGGACCCAGCCACACATGCTCACAGATGCCTTGTCTGTGGGGGACTGTGTGGCCAGCAAAACCCAGAACATTTTGGCACTTGACAGACATTGCCAACCCTGCCTTAGAACAGTATGCTGCACTGACTACAGGAGTGAAAAGGCCACACTTGGAGCCCACGTGGCAGGTCCCCCATGGCCTGGTGGTATGGACGGGTGGAGAGGCTTTCTGCTGCCCCAACTCTCCCCACTCAGACCCTTTTTTTTTTAGTTACTTAAGAATCATCATTTAGCATGAGTGTGTTAAATGAGCTTATTTTAGCATATTTCAGTGCAACTGTGACTCACCCTAGACATTCAGGGCTCTCACCTGTACCCAGGCTGGGTGTCTGTGCAAGACCATGTTTTTTGTGACATGGATGATCACTAGTTTTATGTTTTAGTATCTGGCTTCAGCTCTGTCTTCCTTTCCTCTTTTCCTCCCTGCTATTGCATTGTTCATTTTTTCTTTTCCTCCAATTTCCTGCTCATTCTGTAGATACATACCTTGGTGAGACTCACCGGAGAGCTATGGCACCTTTCAGAGTGGAGACTGGTGGGGGCAGAGGTTAGGAATGGATCAGGCACCAACAAGTAGTGCAGACTTCTTAACATGGTTGTCTTTTCCCTCAGTGCTCAGTGTTTAAAAGGAAAGACGCCCTTCACCTCTATGTCAGGCTCACTGGTAGTTACAGCTCTCTCTGCTCAGTGTTACCCGTGCTGAGTCATGGAAGAGTTAGTAAGAAAAGATTATTCAGAAAAAATTTGTTTATAGAAAATATTTGGAGACATTCCAGTGAGGGAGTGAAGGGGAGAAGTCCTGAGCAGAAGGAATCGAGGGAATAGAAAAAGACCTTAAATTCTTTTTCAAAGCAATTTGGAATGTCTTCTTCCTTTTTCCTCATCTTATTGGTAATTGCCGTAGCTTCTGGCATCTAGCTTCAGTTTTCAGCTATATAGGTTAAAACTGTAAGTATAATACTATGCTTAACTATAAAACTACAATCCCCCCATATATGGTTTTAACAAGATTTTTTAAAAGATATATGTTATATTTACAGCTTACTACTAACATGCCATTACTGTGTTTATACATGCAACATGATGTATCCATAAATTTGCCTTCTTGTAAAATGGCCATCCCCTTGATCCAGCCTCCAGCAAGCTAAGTAGCTTGTGCGATGCTGAAAGAACAATGCAGACCACTCGTTGGTGTCCCATGGGTGTACGGTGGATGTCAGGCCGGTGAGAACCCAGAAGTTAAAGTAATAGGAGGACTGGCTCAGGAGTAGTTCAAGTAAGTGTTCTTTATGAAATGGTTCCTGGCATATGGGATTTCATTCTTCCACTTTTTCCAGAATCAGCCTAATAGCCGTATGTTAGAAAAGGACGATGTAAGAGAGAAGTGGCATTTTTTAGACCAAAACGTAGCTACCAATTTATTTAGCTGCTTGAGAGAAATCACAGGTGCAGGAGATGTGGTAGAACCAGTTAGAACAAGACTTCTCAGCACTTGCAGCCAGAGCATGAATTATTAGCTCTCTCTGATGCTTGGACTATATTTGATATAAGAGTATTGGGGAGACTTGAAGGTTTATATCCTGGCAAGGGGTGATGATCAGTAGAAATAAGCCCCAGGCTAGGAGAGCTGGTGTCTTGTTAATTATTTCCTGTTTTAACTTTGTACTTCCCCAGTCATGACCCATTGGTGGTGTTCAGTGTCTGAATTCTCTCCACTTGGCTGTAAGCTTCATCAGGTAAGGAGCTGAAATTGTGTTTGTCTTTGTATCTCTCACATGTAGCAGAGAAACATTTATTAAATGCGGAACACGTGATACAAGGTGATCACTGTAAATGTGGCTTGAGAGGAAAGCCTCTTCTGTGCAAAATCTCTGGAACTTTCATTCACTAAAGTGAAATCATCCTACAAACCCAATTAAGACAGGGCTTTTATGATGCGTTGAGTGCCTTCTTGTTAGGCTTAAATTGTGTGCTTTCAGGGAGCTAAAACAGTGATGAAGACGGTGATTTACAAACATTTCATCATTGGGTTACAAATTCAAAGCTTTTCTGGAGAGATCAAAACTATGCATTTTCACCATCTGCTGGGGGTCTGACTGTTGGGAAATGACATTCCTGTTCTCGCTTTAATTCTGGTCATTTGGTGGGTGATCTCAGAGTGCAGTGCTGCCTTCGTTTAGAAGCCAGCTATCAGGAATAACGTGAATGAAAAAATACCACGACTTCATAAGCCTTGCTAATGCTAGCTAGATTCCTGTGCTTGCGAGATGGGCTCTTGGCAGGACGGGGAGAGCTTCTCTGTTCAGAGGGGGACCCTCCCCCCCACCGCCCCCACTTCAACAGATCCGTACACTTGACCTTAGTCTCCATCCTTGGACTGTAATGTTGCCCAGACTGACTGATCTGGCCCTAGGTGGTAGTGGTCTTACAAATCCGTGCCATGGACTGGCAGCTGCTCAAACTGAAAACCTTTCAGTTCAGGAGCCAGTTCCCTTCTCTTGGATCTGTTGTGATGCCTTCTGGCACTGGTTAGAGGCCATCAGCATTGTTGGCCTTTCTCATTGCCTTCTTCACAGTAGGAATTAGGCCTGCGCAGTAGATCTCTGTCTTCCCATTGGGCAACTGTGTTTTTCAAGACCTCAATAAGAGTTGTCTTTGGAAACAAATGGAACACTGCATGCTTGCCTGTTCTCTGCTGTGTCTCCAGGACTCCTGAGCCAAACCTGAATTCATCATCTTCTTGAGGGCTCAGCATGCTTTGAACTATCACCTATGGTGTGTGGCCTGGAAGAAAGACAGCTCATAAGTTTGCCTAACAGTCTAACAGGTCTCTTCCTTGGTCACTGCGGGCTGAGAAGTGGCACTAGGAACTACCACCGAGGCAACCTTTGGAGGAGCCAGAATTCTTTGGAGCAGCATTGCTGGTAGATTTGTTAGTTGTAAGGCCGGGATCTTGGCACATGTACTATTTAATAATACTGAGTTGTGACTTTATTTGTGGTTAGAAAACCAGCTGTGGAGAAACAGTACTGATTTGTCTCTAAGCATTTAAAATCATTTGGAATGTGTTTGTACTTGCAGAGGCGGGTATTTAATTTTGCAAAGTTCATAGTAGCATCCATTGATGGTGTGAAATTAATTTCTGAGCCCACCAAAGTTTCAGGAAGGGTCCTTTGCACCGTGCTATGATGGTGATGATGTGGATGATGATGCTGTGATGGTGAAGAACATAGCTCAGCTCCCTGTGGTGGAGGAGGGTGTTGAATTGTCAGGAAGGAAGCTGGAGGGAGCTTCT
Source organism: Sapajus apella (assembly GCF_009761245.1). Classification (NCBI taxonomy): domain Eukaryota; kingdom Metazoa; phylum Chordata; class Mammalia; order Primates; family Cebidae; genus Sapajus; species Sapajus apella. The sequence continues at coordinate 3,343,124 of NW_022437074.1, forward strand.
TATCTCTGCTCTGTGCTCTCTTGTTCACAGATCCATTTTCATTTCTGTAGCTTCTAAGGGGTCCAGGCCAAAGGCATACAATTGCTTTATGCTGAACAAACTGACCTAGCTTTAGCAAGTAGAATAGCTCTCCATAAGTTTAATAGGGTTGGGCAATGTATTTGAACGTAGCATGTATTTAATTGTTTGTTTATGTATATATACATATATATATATATATATACACAAAATGCATATGTATAAAAAACCCAAAATGTATGTATGACTCCCCAAAATCAAATAGGCTGTTAAATTTTGTAGGTTACTAAGAAAAAGATAAGTCACATAGCAAGTGGGCTACATAAAACCAGAACCTCCATGAATGCAGACACTTCCTCTCACAGGCACCTGGCATGCATGGCAGGTGCTTTACATTTAAGTAGCAAAAGTATATAAATTTATTTAAGAGACTAATGTTTTAATTGATAACAAAAGAAACATCACATCTTATTTTCCTGAATAGTCCTTTATCTTCATACGGCCCATAGCTGTTATAGTTTTGATAATCATGGCATTTCGTCCAAAGCACTTTGCCAGAAACTATAATTCCCACATCTTTACAAGTTTCCTTAGGCTATGAAGGTGTTTTAGAGGGATATAATTTCACATACACCTAACACTATTGTTGGCTCTTGTTTCTTTATCTGCAGGTGAATGAGATATTTTCTAAGGGTTCATCCTGCTCCAGAGTCTGAGGTTATTTGTTAATTAAAGAAATATTTGTTGGGCACTGGGGCTCAAGGGGTACGAATGACCCATCTGCTTCTCTTAGGAAGCTGACATCCAGGTGTACAGGGCACAGTTCATCTGTGAACAGAGAGGGCACTTTTCTCCCCTCAGATAGCTACCTTGCATCACCTTCCTCTTCAAAAAGGACTGATGAATCATGTCTCTAAGCAGCTGCTGCCTGCACATGGCCCACACCGGGCTGGGTGCTCAGGCACACAGGCACACAGGGCGCTTTTCCCAGGAGCCAAGCCTGGGAGGTGCACCTGCATGCCAGGTGCTGGGGGCTGGGGGAATCTGTGTCCTGGTTTGGTTCATGGACGTCCTGGTTTTATGTAGCCCACTTGCTGTGTGACTTATTTTTTCCTGAGTAATCTGTAACATTTAACAGACCATTCAGGTTTTTCTTTTTTTGGTTTTATATATATATATATTTTGGTTTATATATGTGTACATTTTTTGGATAATATATATGTATATAAAATACATATATCAGCAAATATAACCACATTATAGCTGCATTTGCTTAGATAGTTGTATTTGGTTGTTTTGATTATATATCTAGAGTTGAATTCCTTTTATTTCCTGGTCGTATCTATTTCTTATCTATAGCCTTTTAAGAATTCAAAGTTTTTGTTATCTCCATACAAAATGTGGCAATTTGCTATTAGTTACTATGCATATTCAGAGAAAATTATCTGCATATTGATTTGAAATACTCTTCCTACCAAAAATGCTTTTCTCCTGCTCCACTCTTGGCCCCCCTACCCCGACCCCTCGCTGCTGCTGGGCTCGTGGTCTTGGTCAGCGCCCGGCTTCTACCCGTGGTGGGCCAGGGAAGCGCATTGGAACACGGCGCCCACGGAGCTATTTCATTCTCGCCGCCCGCGGTCTGTGCGGAGCTGCCTCTGAGACATTTCCTGTGCGGGAATGAATCCAGGGCTCCAGGGCTGTTTAGTCTGGGCCTTTGGGAGTTCTGTGCAGCTAATGCCTTCCAGAGGCCCAGCCCCCGCGCCTGGTGCTGCCCTCCTGGTGCCCGCCCTGGCTGGCTCCCGACGCGCGCCTCCTGGACAGGACACGCTCACTTGCAGCAGGGGGTGGCTGTCTGCCCCAGGCTGGCCTGTCGTCCAGGAATGAAGATGTTCTTTTTGTGTTTTATATGGATTCACTTTGAAATTCTCATTCTGTGTTCCCATAAAGGGTATGCATGTGCCGAGCCCAGCCCTGACTCCCTCCTTTGGCTGTGGTGAGCTTGTTTATTTTCAGCATGATTCTCAGCTGAGTCGCCCCTGTTTCCCAATAAAAGGCAGCGCCCAGCGCTGTGGGCTCCATGAGGGCCTGTTTGGTTGCTTGGTTTGGAGCACGAGGGAAAACTTGATATGCACGTCATTTCCCAGTTCCAGGCAGTGACCCGGGGCGAGCGGGTGGGGAGCGGGTCTCCCAGAGCCATCTGGAATATGCCGATGAGTGAGCTGTCCATTAGCTCTCAGACCAGGGTCCTCCGGCAGCCAACTGAGCACAGCCTCTCAGGCCGCAGGGATGTACGGGCAGCAGCCGCTGTACCTTGTGCCCTTTCTCTCCTGACAAGTACCTTGCCAATGGCGTGGAAATGAGCGAGCCAGTGGTCAAACCCCTCTTTACCATGCATGGAGGTCAGCCATTCTCTCCCTGCTCCTGGAGGTCTTCCGTTTTCTGTGACTGTTTGTAACCTAAAAGCATTAAAATATGTTTATTGTGATAGCAAACTTTTATCCTCTTGGTGTTTGGAGTGAATATACCCTTTAAAGGTGTAATTTTCCCTTCTCCCTCCCTCCACTTCCTTGGTCCTAACTCTGCTATTCCAAACAGTGTGGATTGCTGGGCTGCACCTGACCACCCAGGCTGGTGTTTTTAATCAGTGGCACCCCTCTCCCAAGCCCATAGCAGGAAGCAATTGTTTGGAATCTGATACTGCCCTCCCATGTGCTGGGCTCTCATTTTCCTTGTCTTGGAAATGGGACACACGTCTGCCCATGTTGATGTCTGGCAGGGATGCTGGACGTTTTGTCCTAGTTAAGAAGCCAAACTGCATGTGGGTTACGGAAGTGGTCTAAGTTTCCCAGTGCCAGCATGAAGCCTTGACTGCTGAGTATTGTAGAAGAGCATTGCCTTAGCTGAGTCCAGTATTTCTCTTCCAAAATAAATGTGCATGTTCAAAGCAATTGCTTGTCTGTGGGTATAACTGTCATGTAATTGGTGGCTGTGGGACCGCAGTGAGTGTAATGTTTGACCTTGAGCTTGTCTTTACACGGACGTCAGCAAGACTTCCAAGGCCTGTGTTGGTCATCCCTGGGTGGTGGGATTTAAATGGAAATTTTACTTTCTTCTTCATGTTTTCTGGTCTATTTAAGTTTTAATAAATGAACATCTTTTTTTAACTCAAATTTTAAAAATTTGTAACTTCTAGGGCTTTGGAATCTTTTTTCTTCATGGAAATTAAATACAGACTGAATCATGGTTCTTAGAATTCTATAATTATCGAGTTGAAAAGAACCTTAAGAATTGTCTGGCTCAGAACCTGTAATTGAGATGAGAGGTGCCTGAGCCTGCACTTGGGTTTTCTCCTTGGACTCTCCTTCCTGTGCTCTGTCCCTTATCAGCCAAGCCGTTCCTGCCTCGGGTGTCTATCGTGTGACTGTTTCAGATAAAGGCGGGTTGTTTTGGTTTGGAAGAATTTGGATAAATGACATAGTTCTTTTTTTCTTTTCCAGTTAACTCTGCCTTACCCACGGGCAGATTTAAGAGGGGGTTGGCACACTGCCTGCAGGCTGTGTGTTGTCTGTGGCAGCCTAACAACAGAGCTCTAACAACAGAGCTGGTGGCTGCAGGGCCACACAGACCCCACAGCCTGCGGTGTTTACCCTCTGGCTTTTTCATAGACCCCTGCTGAGACTCATTAGACAGTGGGATGTGAGCAGGAGACCCACGGCAAGGACAGTGAATGTAAGATGGGAAATCCGCTGCCTGGAGGGGCAGTGTCTGGGGGGACCAGGGACTGTGGTAGCCTTCCTGTGCTGTGTGCCGTGAGCTCAGTGTCGGCCCCTGACCAAAGGCATGCGATGGGGCTGGAACACTGCCGTTGTCCTTGGAAGTGGATGTTCAGACTCAGCTCTTTTGCTGTTGCTTCATCTGGAATGTTCTCGTTAGGAATGTGAAATCCGGTGTGGGCCAATTCTTATGCCCTTTAAAGCAGATGTCTGGTTCAGGTTGTGGGCACTGAGTCCTGAGACTGGCATTAGTGGCAGAAAGTACTGGGCTCAGTCCTTGTTTCAGAGAACGGCACGGCAGTGCGGTCTGGTGGCTGCTCCCACAGTGTCCCCACGGCCTTCCCTGCCTGTGCAGTGTTCCCAGTGGCCTCAGGACAGCAGGGCTGTGCTGTAGGGCACAGCCTCCCAACCAGAGGCTCCAGGATGCTGTGGAGTTCACGAAGGTAGCTATGGATGTCCCTGGCTGTTTTACTGTTTCTGAGAGTAAGGTGGACATTACAGTTATCTGTGACCGGGAAACACAGGCAGAGTGAAGAACTAAGTTGTTTTGTTCTGGCCAGTGGGGAGAGGGGACAGACATGTGGGGATGCTTCCTGTGTACCAGGCCGGGTGCTGGATTTTTGACTTCCTTTCATTTTTTCCTTTATCATACCTCATGCAGTTGGCAACCAATACTCCGCAGCTGGGGTGTGGGTGGGGCCAGAGTAGGCACCGGGCCACACTCACTTGGGTGCTGCCAGGCCCAGCCAGGGCAACAGGCTGTCCTGAAGTCAAAGCCTGTGGTCTTTCTGCAACATCCCATAGTGTCTGGAATTCCCTCCATTGTGGCTATAGTGTTCATATCTAGGTGGCTGAAGCCTTGCAATCTTTGATAAGGAACGGGAAGATAAAAGGTTAATAAATATAATTTATTTGGAAGATAATCTTTTCAGGATAGGGCACATGCATTGAGGCAGGAGATTTTAACAGCGTCTTTGGAGGAAAAGTTGGAAATGTTGCCAGGTGTGGCTCACTCACTGGAGCCCTGCTGGCAGACCCACAAGGGCAGGGGTTAGAGCGCACGTTTCGGGGATAGGATAGCAGGAGCACAGGCAGTTTCTTTCTGCCCCTCTGTCAACATATTTCAGATTCTCTTTTCAGCTTGTCCAGCACTGATATCATCTAATGAGGAAAGTCCTTGTATTTGCCTTAAATAGGCATATTTAAAGAGTGATTTATACCTTTTCCCAAAATAATATATTGCCCAACTGTCTTTTGGCTTCCTTGAGTAGCCTTTATTTGAGTCGAACAGCAAAATCCCATATTTAAATTATTTTGAGATCCTGCTAAGAAGCACATTCATGCCTGCTCGTAATCTTGGTCATCGTCAGTCCCACTAAAGCCTGGAACCTAGTCCCAGTCCAGACTGGAAATTAGATTCCATCATTTCAGAGTCAGTGGTGAGGTCTGTTTGGTGCCATGGCCTGTGGTGCCTCAGGTTTTCCTTGTCTGGCACTTGTACTTCATCCTTTCCCCTATCGGCACGCTAATCTTTGCCTATGGGTTATGAGATGAGACATCTGAGGGCTTTGTATTTCATCCTGCAGCACAGAAACAAAGGTTAGCTCACTGAAAAGCAAACGCTGGTGAATTTAGGCACACTTGGAAATAAATGCAAACTTTTTGGCAGTTGTCTGTGTAACCAGGAAGCTTCATGAGTTGGCAGGTGTTTTTGCATCTGTTTGTTTCTTTACTCAACAGGTATTAGCTAAAAGCAAATAAGGATGAGCTCATAGCTCCCCTGAATGAGACCAACACTGTGGCTGCTCAGGTGCAGGAGCTGCAAATCTGAAATCTTAGGTTATTGCTTTGGCTTAAAAATGCAATCTCAGTGGAAACCTTATTTTTAAGGATCTCCAGAATCAGTAAAAGGATGCATTTTGGGTTGCCTCAACTAAGGGACTTTTCTAGGTAGAGTGAACATAAAAATGAAATGAGTAACTTTGAACAGTGTAATCTATTGACTTCAAAGAGAGGCTAGAGTAAGGAGTAATTCATCTTTTAACAGCTGTAAGCTGCCATGCCAATAATAGTTTTTTAAACATGTCTTTTAGTTTTGCGTGTTAATTACTTATTGCGTAAGGACGAATTCATTTTTTCCAGAGAGTTCTTTGAATATTTTATAGTAATACTTTATTTTTCTGGATCACTTGTGTTGAGGCAGATGAGAGAGCAAGTAGAAAAGATCCACGTGGTCTAAATGGTATTCTGCACATTATATCCTTGAGACTCTGTCTCCCCGGGGGCCTAGCTCCTTTGTCTTTTGGTCAGCATACTGGAAAGCCTCATGCCATCAACCTGCATGTTCTGGGTGTCTACTTTTTGCTTGGCACAGTGCTAAATCTTGAAAATTCAAAGGGTAATAACCAATATACAACTGGGGGGGGTGAAAAGCAGACTTGTGCAATGATTATTTTGTGATTCTTGGGTCAAGTAGTAATTTTAGAGTTTTATAAAATAGAAAAGGGTACAGAGGAGGAAGCCAGTTGATTGAAAGGTTATTTCATTGAGGACTGGAAGGAAGTGTTTTGAGAGGAGGCAGCTGAGCAGTGATGAAAGGGATATCCTAAGTAGAGAGAACACCATATGCAATGGAATGCTGTGTTTTTAGAAGCCCAATAATTGCTCACAATTTCTTGATCAGAAGGCTCGGGGGCCAGCCATGGTGGCTCATGACTCTAATCTTAACACTTTGTGAGTCCAAGGTGGGAGGATCATGAGTCCAGGGGTTCAAGATCAGCCTTAGCAGCATAATGAGACCCTGTCTCTACAAAAAAATTTCAAAAATTAGCCAGGTGTGGTAGTGCCTGCCTATAGTCCCAGCTACTCAGGAGGCTGACACAGGAGGATTGCTTGAGCCTAGGAGTTTCAGACTTCAGAGAGCTATGATGGTGCCACTGCACTCTAGCCTAGGTCACAGAGCCAGACCCTGTCTCTAAAGAAAAAGGCACAGGGGCATGGAAACAGGAATGTAGGCTGTTTCCACTGGCAGAAGTTAGGGTCAGCTGTGAAGCTTATCTTATAGGTAACATGGCATTGTTGAACAGTTTTCAGCCCATGATGTGTTTTTAGAGGAGAAAACTCACTAGCTGAAGGACAGGGATGCATTTGTCAGGGTGAGACCGGTGGAAAGGAGATTGATCACTTAGGAGATTTGGTATTTTAGGTGAGGTACGATGGCCTCAAGAAAGCCCTGTACTGGGTGAGCAGGCTTCTCCCCAGCTTTGTCAGCCACTTGCTGTGTGACCTGGTGGAAATTACGTTTAAATGTTCCAGAATCTGAGACAATAAGCTGTTTACTGGGGAAGTCACTTGTGTGGTGCTGAGATTAGCCATCTACCTTTATCATTTTGTTACAGACGCACTCAGCTCAGAGTCAGGATGAGGGGGCTGTGTTTTCAGATGCAAAAGCAGGGATGATGATAGCCCCTGAGCAGGATCATGAAGCAGGAAGATTAAATGCCCAGCCTGGGGTTGGTGCAGAGGAGCCCAATGCATGGTGATTTTTTTATATCTACTACAAAAGATATTTATGGTGGTACAAGGGACTGTAACTAACCAGGCTCTGCCATCATAGCATGAATAAGTTGGACATGAAACAGTCTGGGGCAGAGAATTTTCAGACTTGGGGCCTGTGATCTGCCAGAGGGCTCATGCAGGACTTGGCAAGCTCCATGATTCCTTGGAACTGTATGTGAAGCCGCTGTTTAACTTCTCTGGGGAGTGTAACCGTCACCTGCTACTGCGGTGCACCATTCCCACGAAGTTAGCGTGAGTGGTCCAGAGAAAGAACAAGGCCACAGGGTGTTGAGATAAGAGTGAGGGGAGAAATGATAGTCTCTATACCACACAGGGATCCTGTATATGTACTAATTTAAAAACTCTTTGAATAACTTAGGACAGGTAGACTCCCCAGGAAAATAATAAGAACCCCCTTCAACTTGATCCTCTAGTGGAGTTCAGATGTAAGAAATATTAAAGCCTATTAGAAAGGCAATTTGTTTGATTTATTCTGGCTGACTGCCAGATGGCTTGTAGGTCAAGAGCAAGTACACTTGTTTGTTTAATTCGCCCTTCTCCTTTGAGGCAGGATTTATCTATTAAATTTGGGGTTTCTAGCAGAAGTCTTATTTGATTTGTCAACCTAATCTCCCAAATCGTCTAAACAAAAGGCCTAAATCTTTTCTCCTAATTATTCAAGTATGTTTCTGTACTAAGGTATAAGCAAACAAACAAGTCCACCCTAAAACCAGAAATACTTTATCTTCCTACATCCATATCAATGTGTGCTGCTATACAACAAAGCTACCCCTTCTTTGGGTGAGGAAAAATATCAGGCACCAATGTACCAAACAAAATATTTTCATATGTATTTCATACATTGCAAAGTCATCTTCTATAAATTTCGGGAACGTAGTTCTCAGATTTTTATCTGCCTCTTTGCTTTAATTTTTAGAGCTCTTTTATGAATGTTCTCTATTTTAATTCATTGAACCCCCATGAATAATACTGCTTCTGCTAGAAATGATATATATATACTCAATGTGGTGGAAGAATATTATTGGTCTGCTTTAATTTGCTTTTGTTATTGTTTGGTGAGCTCTAGATGGTCTCCTGTAGCAGGTCCTCTAGAGATATTATATTTGGATAGTTTATATTCTCTAACTATATTCGTCAGAGATTATTCCCAACATTACTATGTATTGTTTATGTCAACTCTTTAACCCAAAGCCTTTGTACTCAAATGCGGTATTTTTCAGAACCAAACGAGTCTGTGGTGAAACAGCAAGGCAGGGCAGTTAGCCTGTAATACGGATCATGCTCTTCTTTCTGTCCTCCCAGGAATTTGCTTTGTTAAAAAGTTCTTGTATTGTTCACTAGATCTAATTAACATTTTTAATTGATGTGTCATGTAGTTCTGGAAACTGCTTATTAGATTTCATAGGTGTCTCTGGCAGCACAAAATGTTTAATGAGTAAAATAATTGTGTTACAATGAAATGAATATGGACGTATTCACTGAATTAATAAATGAATTAAATGATGACTTCATGGAAACCTCCTGAGAAAGTAATTACGGACCATCTTCCCTATGTAAGGTATTGAAATTGACTTTTTGTGTTTGTATGAAGGTTTTGGGGGAAATACTTTTTTCTTTTAAAGTACAATAGTGTGTGTGTGTGTGTGTGTGTGTGTGTGTGTGTGTGTGTGTGTGTGGTGTTTTTTAACCAGAATGAGAGTCTATAAGTAAACTGAGATTCAGATTCTTTAATGGAACCTCAGAAGACTCTGTGAAATATCATGGCAGCTAAAAGGAAGAGAGCAAGATATACAGTGTCCCTGACCAGAGAAATACGTATCTTGCAGCTGTGTGGAAATTGAGATAATCAAAATTAAATTCTATTTCCTGTTCTGACATGTGGTCCTTTTTATCCTCTGATTCTGGAGGTGATGGCCAAGGAGTAAGAGGATGATGCAAAGAAAGGCAATCTGTAGATTTTTGGAGCTGCTGGCAGTGAGTCCAGACTATTCTTGTGTTAGATGAAAATGAAGAATGTGAGAGGCCATGACTTGCCCAGAGTTGTGTTTCCGAGCTGGGGAGTAGCCCTGAGATCTCCTAACTGCCAACCCCGTGTCCTTGTCTTAATGTGTTTTCTGTTGCTGTAACATAATACCAAAGACTGGGTAATGTATAAAGAAAACAAGTTTCATTAGCTCATAGTTCTGGAGGCTGGGAAGTCTAAGAGCATGGTACTGGCATCTGATGAGATCCTTCCTGCTGTGTTGTAATATGGTGGAGGGCATCACATGGTGAGAGGGCAAGAATGTGCTAGCTGAGGTCTCTTTTCCTGTTCTTACAAAGCCACCATCATGCGGGCCCTACCCTGATGACTTTATCTAATCCTAATGACCTCCAAAGACCCTACTTCCAGATACCATCAACATATGAATTTGGAGATTGTGTTTTCAACACATGAGATGTGGGTGACACATTCAAACTATAGACCTTTTGGCTAAACCATGCTGTCCCTTACCCCTCAAAGTGTTCCTTATTGCAGGAAAATACAGGGATCAAAAAATTCACTGATGAAAGAACTAGGGCTATTAAACGAGACAGAGGCTGGATCATTTGGGCCTAAAGGTATTTTTTAAAAGACTCTTTGGGTTGCAAGAATCAGACCCACTCAAATTCCCTCAAGTGGTGGGATCTTATTGTAAGGTTTCTGCTTGGTAGGGACCCAGGCACAGCTGAACAGCTGAGCCTCACTAGGGGTAGGAGCCACAGTAGAAATAGGGTTTTTGTTATTGTTGTTTCTAATCTGCCAGTCACACAGCTGGGCTCTGTTCTCTGTCTGCTTCCCTCTCCACCTGTTCTGCCACTGAACCACTGCCCTCCATCAGTGTTCCCCACAAGTCAGGGCTTCTGCCTCCTTCCCTTGCCCACAATCTCTCCTTCTCTCTGACTCTAGCTCTTCTGCCTTTCCCGATTTGGCAGATGGTATTGATGACTTCTTCTTCCCACACTGTACTGTGCCCATTTTCCAAGACCATCTCATTGGCTCAGGGAATTATTTCACAGCAGGTACACATAGGCCTCTAGCTAGCCAATGAACTGGCTCCTCAGGGATCAGGTGACTTCCCCAGCCCAATGATATGGTTTGGCTCTGTGTCCCCACCCAAATTTCATCTTCAATTGTACTCCCATAATTCCCACGTGTTGTGGGAGGGATCTGGTAGGAGATAACTGAATCATGGTGTGGGGGCAGTTTCTCCCATACTGTTCTTGTGGTAGTAAAAAGTCCCATGAGACCGGAGGGTTTTATAAGGAGAAACCCCTTTCACTTGGCTCTCTTTGCCTACTGCCCTCCATGGAAGGTGTGACTTGCTCCTCCTTGCTTTCTGCCGTAATTATGAGGTTTCCCCAGCCATGTGGAATTGTAAGTCAATTAAATCTCTTTTATAAATTGCCTAGTCTTGGGTATGTCTTTATCAGCATCGTGGAAACAGACTAATACACCCAGTCAGCTAACAGTGTGGTCACAGGGTCTTCAGGGGCTGAGTCCAGGGCAAGCCTAGTTGAATGTTGAGAGCTCTACAGTGGGATTTGTCAACATGCCATATGTATATATATATATATATTTTTTTTTTTTTTTGAGGTGGAATCTCCCTCTGTCACCAGGCTGGAGTGCAGTGGCTTGGATTACTGCACCTTCACCTCCTGGGTTCAAAGGATTCTCCTGCCTCAGCCTCCCGAGTAGCTGGGACTACAGGCATGTGCCACCATGCCCAGCTAATTTTTGTATTTTTAATAGAGATGAGGTTTCACGGTGTTGGCCCAGCTGGTCTTGTACTCCTGACCTCATGATTCGCCTGCCTCCACCTCCCAAAGTGCTGGGATTATAGGCATGAGCCACCATGCCCTGCCTTTCCATGCAGTAAGTTTACCCTGAGGCAAGCTTCCTCAGATTGGTAACGTTCTAATCCTACTTAGCTATTTTTCCCTTCTTGACAAAGCTCTCTGATGGGCCAGCCTGCTGTGCCCACACTGTACTCATGGACCCTCTGTCGGCATGAGCATGTGGAGATGGTGAGGAGAAGTGATGGTGTAGGCAGGCCCTTCCAGCTCGTCTGTGTTCAATGTTGGACTTCTGTGTCAGAGTTTTTCAAATAAACCTGTTATTTGGGGATGATTTTAGATTGATGGAAAAGTTGAAAAAACAGCACAGAGGATTCCTATATACCCCTTGTCTAGTCCCCACTAATGTTGACATCTTGTACTACCATGGTTCATTTGTCAAAACTAAGAAATTAACATGGGTACATTACTGTTCACTAAATTATAGACTTTACTAGGGTTTCAGCAGTCTTGCCACCCAAGTCCTTTGACTGTTCCAGGATCCAGTCGAGAGTGACACATTGCATCTAGCTGTGTGTAAGGGTTTGTGTGAAGAAAGGATTCTATTGGTTAACATGCATATATACACACACACTAAAACCACAGCAGAAAAGTCCCTAAAAGTTCCTTTATCCTCCAGTCCATATCACACTACTGCTTTCACCAGATTCCTCTTTATTAAAAGTTATGTTTTTACCTTCCCCTCTGGCCTAAGGACCTACAGTAGATGCCTGTTGCCGAGTATACCAAATCCAAATTTCCCTCCCAGCCACAAGGGGCTCCTATTCCAAGTCCACTCTCCTGCCTCCTCTTTCTTCTCCAGCTGTGGCAGTGGATGCTGGGTTCCATCTGTCACCCTGCCTTTTTCTTGACATCTCTAAGCATACTTCATCCATGCTACATTCTAAGACCATTTTTCCATGACCTACACTCCCTTTTTCCATCCTGGCAGGAATTAGGTTTATGTTGTTAGTATATTCTCTGGTTTTCCTTTTAGGTTTTACTGCAATTATATTGTCATGGCTGTAATGGCCTTGAATGAGCAACCAAAGGCTAGTTTAGTGATGTTTGCTCCTTGCTCAAGGGAGGAGGAGCCTGATTTTGAACTTTAAAAAAATTATCTATGTGGTAAACATATGTATGCTGTGAACCTGAATAATTTTTAAGAAATGGGTCATTGCTTCACCTGTTGAAGCATGAAGAGGTTTATCTTAGTTTTCTGCTGCTATAAAAGAATACCACAGACTGGGTAACTTATAAACAACAGAAGTGTATTTGACTTATGATTTTGAAGGCTGGGAAGTCCAAGAGCATGGTGCTGGCATTTGGTGTGAGAGTCATCCCATGGCAGAAGGCATCGCATGGCAAGAGAGTAGGTGTATACGTGAGACACATACTCCCTGCTTATATAACTAGCACACTCCCATGACAATGGCATTAACTCATTTGTGAAGGTGAAGCCCTCATGACCTAATCACCTCTTAAAGGTCCAAACCCTCTGCATTAGGGATCAAATTTCCAACACATAAACTTTGGGAACATACTTGTACCACAGTGTCCCAGAAAGGTGTCTGCATAGTATTATCTCACATAGTCAGGTGTTTTTCTTCCTGGATGTGCTTGGGGCGTAGAAGTCACATGAAACTTGCACAAGAGATATTTTGCATTAATTGCAAGAATGAATTGATGTTACATGAATCGTTGACTAAAGGAAATGAATGAGTGGTTAAATAATGGCTTCAGTGCTTTGAGGCGAGGCTGGTGAGTATTTCCTTGATATCATCTACTATAGTGGTCTACATATAAAGTAATTCTCAATTTCAATTTCTCATTTTTAATTTTAAAATTAAAGTGTCAGGCCAGCTCGGATGTTTGAATTTCTAGGAATGTAAATAGAATGCTCAACTGTCTGCTTCTAACATTTAGTTTATTTCAGTATGCACATTGCCATATAAAATTATATTGTTTTTTAGCCTCATATTTCATAAAATAATTTAAAAATTTCCCATGAATCTCTGATGTTGGTGTCTTCATCATGATAGGACCCCATTTTGGGTCTCCTGACAGGTTTCAGAGCTCATGATCCTTCCACATAACTGTGTTGTGAGATGTATTTTCTAGTTGTTTTTATCCCAAGCCACAATGACTAATTCATTCAATACTAAAAATTAACTTTTTAAAAGTAATCTTTAGAAGATTGTGTACCAAAGTGTCCAGCACTGTCCAAAACTGACCCAGAATTGTGGGTCATTCCTTTTGGGTTAATTACTGGATCTGTGTTAACTTACCTTCTCGTATACCGATTCTCAAAAAGCACATCCTGAGATGACTATCAGTTAAGTTAGTTTCAGGCTATTTCTTCCACATAGTACTTTGGTGTTCTTAATAAAGTAACTGGTAGAGTGCTTTGCAAGGTGAGAGTATACACAGGCAACCAAAGAGATGGTGACTTCTCCCTTGCTGCTGGGTGATTTTGGAAACAAAGCTCTACCTTCTCTCTAGATGCATATAGTAGTTCAACTCCCACACAGTAAAGATCCGGAAATTGAAGCCTGGAGAGGGAGAGGTTTCAGTGGCCTTTTGAAGGCTGTGCCTTTTGTGTATAAACCAGGACTAGAACATTTGAGTCTTATCCTAGCTCTTCACAATTCAGCCTTAACTTTTATTTTTTAAATAAAAAAAATAAATAAATAAAAATTAACTTCTACTTATCCTGCCTGTCCACTTACTCTTGATTCTGAAAATGTACAGTTCACCCCTGAAAACAAAAACAAAACTGATGCAGTCTCTCAGCACTTTCCTACATGGAGCATTCGATCCTCCCAGCAGTTCTGTCGGGCCAGGAATTATTTATACTCTTTATATATAAGGAGGTTAAGTTACCTGTGCAGGGGCCCATACCAGGCCACTGTGTTGTCTCTGGGCCATTCTCTCTAGGGCATTTTCCCAGGGAAAGTGGGTTCTGGAATCTCAGATACCTGTGCCCCTGCACCTACCAGCTGCAGGTGAGTGCCTCAGCTCCTCAAAGCCTCGGTTGTTCTCCTCCTTAGAATGGAGCCCTGTGGTCCTTAGTGGAGTCGAGTGACACGGTGTTTGCTGAGTGCTGGGGGCTGTCCAGGTTATCATGATCTCTCGGTGGTTGTGGAGTGTTGAACCCATGTGGCTGTTCTGTGCGCTTCACAGGCTCCTACACATGCTTCAAGGCGCTGCCCTAGCCGTCTCGGCTGGCCCTGTGATGTTTGGGTAAATCCACGTTTCCTTCCAGGTGGTCTTAATTGCAACTGTCTCCCTTGGGAGTTCTGGTAGTTTCTTGGATAGGTGATTGGTCAAAGCAGTGTTCAACTCTTGTTTCTTCTCTCTCATTTGAAATGATCATGTTTATATCTTTGTTCATAAAAATAGACATGTATCACACAGATACATGAGATCTATGTATGTATAGAATGAAATGCAGAAAGGCAGCTTTTCAGGTAATGAAAGCAGATATATCTGATGTGGTCTGTGCTACTGTTGTGACAGGGCCCTGGGAGAGCTCTTGTCCCCAGCCTGTCCCAGCCCATGGGTATGCTCAGAGTCCTGTGGGGATAGGGCTGGGCTGGGAGGCTCTGAGCTGTTGCTCAGCTTCAGGCCCCTGTGATCCAGGTTGCTGGCTTCCCTCATCCAGTGCTTGGGTGCTCCTGTGCCTCCATGGGCTTCCCCAGAGAGAGTGAGCTGGTCCCCCCAGAGCTCCACCCCACACTGGGTTGCCTGCTTCCCCCTGCCACCAAGAACCGGCATCTCCAAGTTCCTCCGGTGAATGTGCAGGCTCCCACTCTGCCAGAACTTTCTAATTGAGTTTGCAGAGTTCAGGGAGTTGTGCCTCATTCAAGAAAGTATTTGCCTAGCTCAATGAGGCAGTTGTGGTTGTCCAGGAAACTGGGCAATGACAGTTTGTCATTGAAGCTGGTCCCTCGGCGACGAAGGTCTCAGCAACCAACCAAGAGTATAGGAAAATATATACATTTTCCATTTATTTCCATTTGAAAAATATGAAGAGCATGCCCATGTTGTAGCACCACTTGCCTGATTAAAATCTGATTAAAATATGAAACTTGCTTACTTGTTTGTGTATTTCAATTCCCTTAGTTGGGGCTGTTATACCATGGAGATAGTAAAATGTGATTAGAGTGGAATATATTCACTGGTAGACAGTTTGGATTGCATCTGAGATATTTTCCTGATTGTTAGAATTTCTCTCCTTTGGGTCTTGAAGGATGGTTATTTTTCCATATATTGATCAGGTGGAAGAATAATTTGACAGGGACATGTTGTCAGGTAAGCCTTCTTTCCTAATCGATGTGAATAAAATCCCGTGTAAGAGGAGCTCAGTGTGTTTGCATATTTTTTTAAACAGTAAAAGATTGGATTCTTAGAGGATCAGAGAAGAGTGAAGACAGCCGTGTGTTTTATTGCAGGGAAACTAAAGAAAAATTCTTATTTTAAATCCTTGATCCGAAGAGGCAAATTAATTTAACAAAATAAACTCAGGACATCACATTTACTTGAGTCACAGAGCATGTTGAAAGGTGCAGACATCACAGAGCATCAAAGGATTTCACAGAAAGCTGAGGGTGGAGTCTGTGTCTTTGGCTGGGGGTTGGTTTTCCTGTCCCTGGGGAAGGCAGAGAGGCTGGAACCAAGTCCCTGGACAGGACAGCCCTCAGTTACTCCTGGTTCACCTTAGTTCACTAGGCACATGGCTCTAGAAAAGACAATTTCTGGAGAGCAAGTGGGGACTTTAGACAGACAAAACTCATCCAGGATTTTATATTGTGATTTCAAGTTCACTTAGCACATTACTACTTCAGTTATTATCTTCTGCAGCACGGTAGGAGAAGTGAGGTGACAGTGTGTTGTAATTTGGGGCATTCTTGTTCCTGTCAAAGGGGCTAAGTCGGGTAGTGTGGACGCATCCTCCCCCGGCTTCTGGGATGGCTGGCCCTGTGCCCTATGCCCCGTGCCCCGTGCCTGGCCAGCACAGGCCTGGCCTTGGCTGTCACGAGCACATTTTGTACCATTCTCTGGCAGTTTTTATACCCTTAATCATTGGGATCCTGTTTTGTACTTAACCCAGCGTCTTCACTTGTGTTTTATATTCCTAGGGTGATTTTAACTTCAGGACAGGGCAGCCCCTGTCTGCATCCTTGAAATGCTCCTTTTAATAATTTTCCCAGCATTTGAAAATGTCGTTACTGAGACTTTTGTTTTTGCCTCAGTGAAAAGATGAAGATAACTGGAGTGCTTCCCATTTATGAGGTGCTTTCTTTCGTATTTGCACCGATGAATTCATGTGATCCTGACTGCAGCCTTAGCGGCAGGTACTGCCATTATCCCCGTCCTGCAGATGAGAATGCTGAGGCACAGAGAGGTTGAGTATCTTGCGTGAGGGCACATAGCATTAAGAAGCAGAGCCCAGATATGAACATGAGGAGCGAGGCTTTAGAGTGCGAACACTTCACTGCCTTGCTGGACCACCCATGGGAGTTCAAGGTGTGTGTAAAATAAAAGCACATAGGGCCATTTACCCAGACCTTGATTTAGAAAGTCATTTCTGTTTTTGACATTTCCAGCAATGAGTAAAGCAAAGGAGTAGACTCCTGCCCCTAGTTTATTAAAAGACAGCTTGTACTAGAATGGAGTTTTGGGTTGGGATAGAGTGCCCTAGAAGACTGCAGGAAATGCATCTTACTAGCTTTTCTCCTGATAAAGGAGCCCCACACACAGCTTTGAGGTGACCATTTTTCTTGGGATACTCTGAGGACTGAGCAGTGTGTGGAAAGACAGAGGCACTGGTGAATATCACTGCCTTAGGTTCCACCTACAACCCCAGCGCTGGTCTCACCTCCACATCTATGGGGTCAGAGTTGTTTCATTTTTAAAGTAAAGGTGTGATTCTGTGGGTCCATATATTCCCCCAGTTTATAACAAAAAAGCATGCTAGAACTAAATGGAAATGTAAAAGCCACGATGCTGCCTCCCCAGCCTGCTGCCCTAGGAAGTTTGCTCCTCTCCCAGAGGCAGAGCTGGGCGCAGCCCTGGCACCCCACCTCGTAAGTGCTGGCCCCACCTATCATGCAGCATTTAAGCATATTTCTCCAGCATTATGGCCACACACTCTGTGCTGGCTCCAGAGCCACAAGGTGGGGGACACAAGACTCTGTCCCCACAGTGCTGACCAGTTCTTTGTCATTACAAGAAATTATTCTCAAAAGCATCAGTTTACTTGTTGTTATCGTAGACTGAGTTTTAAAATCTACTCAAAATTCCTATAATTGCCCAATTAAAAAAAACTCTTCAATCTGATATGACCTGTTTAATCTTTTCTGTTTAGTCTGAATTAGGAAAGCCTTTTTCTCTAGAGTGCAAAAGACAACCACAGACTTTTTTTTTAAGACATTGTGTAGAAAAAGTCAAGATGGTGCTTAAGGCCACACACACATAAATATGGGCATGTACCGCATGAAGACATTGCTGTCATTGACAACTGCGTATACTGTGTGATAAGATTATGTCTTTACTGTACCTTTCTTGTGTTTAGTTACAAACATTGTTTGTATTACCATTGTGTTCCAGTTCCTAAGATGTTCAGTACAGTCCACACTGCACAGGTTTGTAGGCTAGGACCATAGGCTGTGTCACATAGCCTTGGTATGCCTTAGGCTGTGCCATCTGGAGTTGTGTATGTATACTCTGATGTTCATACAATGACAAAGTCACCCAAGGACACAGTTCTCAGAATGTATCACCATTATTAAGTGGTACATGACTGTGTATGTATGTCTGTATGTCCACACACAGGCATACACAGTGGGCTTGCTTCAGACTTCCCTCTGACACCAACCTCTGCCATTGTGACCAGGATCCCATTCTCAGCTCATCAGCATGGACTGGAGGCTCTCTTCCTGCTGCCCTCACCGCGGGTGTTAGCCTGCCTGTGCTGCATTTGTCAGGACCCTTGGGACCCCCTCAGAGCATCTTTTGGAGGGCGGTGGGGATAGTAAGGAAGGGGTGCACAGCAGGGGCTGTCTTAGCTCCATCTCACCTGCTTGGGTGGAGTCTGCACCAGGTTGCAGCCCACCCTGTGAGCACAGCGAGTGGTCCCCAACTGCAGTGTGTGCTCTGTGCAGCGCTCTCCGGCATCTAATGAGCATGGGAAACAGGACATGATTGACAGCAGTGTTTTGACTTCCTGAGAATCAGTCCTTGCTCCCTGGGCCCGAAGGGCTTCCCTGCTGCAGCTTTGCTATGTAGCAGGACTGCCTCTGGACACTCCACCACTGCCCTAGCAGACAACTGTGCCAGTCTTTCTGTGGGATCTGGAATGCAGGAAACAGAAGCTGTCTGGTCTAGAGCCTGGTCTTTTGGTCCTGTCTTCCTCACAGTGATCACCATCTCCAGGGTTCCATGGGGGGCAGCTGCTCACAGGGGCTGGGACCCTGTGGGCCCAGCTGTCCACACAGCAGGCCTAGATGAAGTGTGCACGTTGTTTCTCCTGGGGTTTGTGCTATTTCTGGGTTTGGCTCTTGGTCTGGATGAAAGACCACGTCCAGAGAAATGGCATCCCCAGTCATCATGACTGCATCCCTAGAGAGGAGCAGGGTCCCATTCCCTCTCTGGCAGAAGTTTGCTGGTAGTGAGGGTGCAGTCATCCACCTGGGCCACGTGCCGAGGGCTGGAATGCAGAGCACTTGGGTTTGCTCCTGACTTTGCAAGACCACCTCCCACCGCGTGGTGCTTGCTGTCAGTGCGTGCTTTGGGACTCTGAGAGACACCGTCACAGAAGCCAAGCATTACAGTTTGGTTGTTCATTGACATCCGTGAACAGATTAAAAACTGCCTGCTTTCTAGAGTGCTTCTCTCTGTGCAGTTGCCAGGGGTGAATGTGTTCCCTTTGCTGGGGCATTGTGTAGCAACTGGCATTTAGTCTCACGCCTTTTTCTTTGTTTAATTAAAAAAAAAAACCTGAAAATGTTTGTGAAGTGCTCTTTTCAGCTTGCGAATTGGAAGCTGCTTCTGAGGGAAGGAGGCAGCTCCATCTTCAGCAGCCCCTTCCACCCTCCCATGGGAATCCCTCCAGTGGAAACCCGCTCGCTCCCACTCAAGCCATTCTCTGAGACAGATACCTCCACTGCCCTGCTAGCAGAGGCTTCCCCAGGCTGTGACCTCGCTGACAGTGTTGTGTTTCTTCTGGGATGGAAAATACTGCTTCTGATACCCCTAGATAGAGAAGGCTCCGTTGTGTTAAGAAGGAGGTGGCATGAGGTCTGTCCAAGCTTGGTCTGGAGTTACCTGGCCTTGGCATTCTGATTGTCAGGCTTTATCTGACACCTCTGCATCCACCAGGCAGACAGGAGGGGCATTTATGTATTTAGTCCTTTGACTCTGACATCACTTGGAGAAAAATGACCATCTCAATCAGATTACAATTTCTCTCCCAAGACTTTTACTTAACAAAATGAAAAGGCTTATGTTGTTTATATCTAAATTCTCTATTTTTAAAAATTTACCCCCTATCAATTTAATGTAATGTGTAATAATCAAAGTTGAATGTAAAAGCCCAGTAAAAATAGCTTTTAGGTTTGCATCATTATCTGCACTATCTGGAGCTTCAAGCAGATTTTTTACGAATTCCCCAACAGTGAGACCCACTTCTCAGCACTGGTCAGAGTTCTCAAGCCGACAGCGACCAGAGATCATAGTCTTAGGCACATCCAGTGGTTGGAGCAATCCCACTCTCTACACTTGATTGCATAATGGTTGCCTCCATGAGGTTGGATGCAAACTCTGTTTTTGTGAAATGTTCCCCTGGTGTTTCTCTAACAGATTTGTTCATGGTTTGTAATGGAAGAAGTCTACAGAACTAAAAAGGAGAGGAAACTTCAAGGTGTTCTTTGACGTTGTAATGATGGTTGCTTTAAACTTTTTCTGTGATCATGTGGGGTGATTCTGTGTAGGTGAATTTTAACAAACACTGTGATGAAAATCTTCCTCTCTATTACAATCACCTCTACATCCTATTTTTATAGATTGTTTCTGTTGGGTTGTAATCTTCCAAAATGTTGATTGTGTTTCCTATGGAATTGTATAACACCTGAGTGAACAGATTGTTAATGGAGATCGGTAAATTATCAAACTCCCATTGTACCTAATTATGTTGCAGCGACTTGGTGAAAACCTTTCTTATTGTTTCATTTCTGCATTCTACGTGCATTTAAAATCAACCTGCAAATTGTCTTAAAAAATATTTGCTAGGTGTTGGGTATCTCCCTTCTTTTTCCAGTCACATGACTCACACCCATGGAATGGGATTACCCATAGATATTGTATAGACCCAGGGTCAAATTAATCATTTTTAGGGAGTGTTCAATTCAGAAAACATCTGGTTAAGCACTTATGGTATGTAGAGCACTGTGCTCTACCTAATCAGAACATATGAAGAGTATTGTGATACTTTGCCTACTAGATACCAATATTTTTATGGGCAGATAATTCTAATTCATTTTAATAATTGCATCAGGCAAAGAGTTAGCACATCCTTTCTGTTAAGGGCCAGAGAGTAAACATTTCAGTCGTCTTGGGCCACATAGAGTCTAACCTCTATTGTTGTATTAGGAAAGTAGCTGTAGACAACATATAAATGAATGGAGAGAGATCCAGAGGGAGAGATTGCCAATCAGAGTGGAGGGTCTCAAATCCCATCAACAGGGTGGGAGTAAGGAGGCAGTAATGGCACTGGGATGGATGATGCATAGGACATGTGCTTAAAAAAGTGGACGGGAAGGTCGTTTCTGACACCGAGAGGAAAGGGAGCTGTTGCAGGTGGAGAGGGAGTGTGCAATGCCCTGGAGAATCATCAGAGGCTCCGTGAGGATACTGGAGGGACCTCGCAGTCCCAGCGGAGGTGCTGGTCGGCTTACTGTCTTGCGTACCTACTATGAATACTATTTAGAAGAAAGTGGGGTGAGTTATAAATCAATGCATTTGAATGTGGCCAGGCTGTGTTGTTGAGTGATTCATCTCCCATCCTCATTCTCACAGCCTAAGAGAGGGGTAGGCTGCCAACAGATGTGGAGGCTGGAGGCAGCCTCTCCTGAGGGTCTGCTCAGGCTTGACGCTGCCTCCCACATTATGTGACTTGAGGGGCAGGTGTTTCCCATCCTTTCACACGAAGAAAGTGGAATTGCAGCAAGGGCAGTCCTGATAATTGGAGCCACTTGCCCATGGCAGTGTAGCTGGGCAGTGTGATTGTGAGGACCAGTACCTTTCTCCTTGCAGTGCTGATGCGAGGGAAAGCCCTGAGCCCAGCCACAGGGATCACAGTCACAGCCACCTGTTGGGCAAAGTCTCCAGGTTGGGACTGAGGATTCCTCTTCCCTGTGGTTATAAAAACAATAGCCTTTAAGGTCACTGAGACCAGCATTTTTGAAAATTTTACTGTGATTATTTTCAACAGAAGACCCCCCTGCTTAACAAAAGCAGTTGAAAGTGGTGCTTCTCAAATTGATAAAAAGGGCCTTGCACTCCAGCCCCTGCAAACCCTCCCTCTCCACCTCAACCCCCGCAGTCATTTTGGGGAACACAATTTGAAAAGCATTGAATTTGTCTGCCTGCACCCTCACTCTGCAGACTGAGCGACGGAAGTCAACATTGGTTGATTTTGGACTCAGAGTTCTTCGTGGTATCCAATATCTGTTCTTTGAGAGCGGTTTGACATATGGCACTGACCCATCCATTCCACAGGCTACTTCACCTCTTTTTGGTTCTGTCTGTTTCTAAACAGGGAGGCTGTGCCTGGCACTCCGTCTCACAGGATGTTTAGAGAAGTCACGGCTTATTGTAAAGTGATTTGAGACGCTTGGATACAAAAAGCAGAAAGAGTTTTAAAAATCCTCTTCTTCAGAGCAGGCATTATTCTCAAAATGTAGAGTATTTATAGCATATGTTACTCATAGGAGACATTAACCTCCTGATTATTAAGAAGAAATACACTTTTATTATTAATTTGTATTAGCCTGGTATACATTTGTGTTGGATCAGAGTAAGCCTTTTGTATAGAGATTTGGTAATTTCTGTGCCTGTGCCAGTGTGGTCCTCGTGTAGGATTTCTGTCTTGAAACGGTGTGGAATAGTGTGTGAGATGAAGAGAGAGGCTGGAACAAAACAAACAGAAGGTAATGCAAACAGGCCTTCCCGCTGCAGGGCAGGACTCTATATAGAGGACTGTGTTTTTCAAGGACTTAAATTTTAAAACCTGGAAACTTATTTCAGTCTCTGGGGCCTCCAGTGCAGCCACCCATGGAGGTCACAGCAGTGACAGACGAGTTCAGACTTTGACAAATGTGAATGGTGATTGGGATGGCTTTGATTTACCATACAGTTCTCCGGCACCTGCTTCTGTGCCCTGATTTTATGAGTTTTCAATGCATGACATTCCAGTGAGATGCCACTTACTACCATCTTAGCTGTGGTTAAATTAAGGGCAGTTTGCAAAAACAAGAGGTATTGTGATGAACCTCTTGTGACTTGGAAACCTGCAGGTTGGAAAAATTATAATACAGATCCATCAACAGATGTGAATGTGCAAGGAAATTACTTAGTTTGGTTCAAAGGTGAGTAAATAGAAGTTAAAATTATGAAGGAACATTCTTAACTCATAGCAGTTGGATTTTGGATCCCAGAGGAAATACCAGAGGTCTCACATTTTAAGAGAACTGGAATCAGGCCAAATTGCCTGCCCTTCCTGGGAAGATCAGCTGAGTGAGTGAGAGAGAAATAGATTCCTGTCATTTAGCCACCATTTACATTTTTTATTTTAAAGCTTTATTGAGACAGAATTCACATACCATGAATTCATCCATTCAAAGTGTACAATTCAGTGATTTTAGTATATTCAACAGTTATGTGTAGCCATCACTACAGTCAATCATAGAACATTTTCATCACCTCTAAAGAAACTGGTCTCCCTACTGACACCCCAGCCCCGGGCAACTCTGTGGGTCTCCCTGTTCTGGAATTTCATATGAATGGAGTCATACAGTTTGCGGTCTTTTTATGTCTGGCTTCTTTCATGGCCTGTGATGTTTCTGAAGCTCACCCATGCCAGTGTGTGCCATTCATTTTTTAATGCTGCATAATATTCCATTGTCTGGATGCACCACATTTCTTTCTCCATTTGTCAGCTAATGGACATTTGAATTGTTTCTACCTCTACATTTAATGATGGTCTAGAAAGATCAGTGTATAGCATACATTGACCCCAAGTCATTACTTTTCTCACAATTAAAGGGAGGGCACTTAAAGGGAAAAGAACATTTGTGCAGTGCTTAGTGTCTTAGAAAGGGTATTTTCTACCCAGCACCTGATTAAATCCTCGTCTAGCCCTGGGGATGGGTTTTCTGATGATGTCCCTTTTACAGGGTTTGGCAGGCTGCGAGCCTTGCCCGAGGTCTCCTGGCAGGAATGAGTGAGGCCAGTTGGAGTCCAGCTGCCATGCTCTTTCTGGGGCACCAGAATGAGCGACTGACTGCTGAAAATAAACTTTTGAAAGTTTTAGAACGGTCTGTTCTGCCTGTGTGTGTACACAGTGTACCAAATCTCCAGGTCAGGATATCCTGATAAAAATTCCCCCAAGACGCTGAATGCATGGGCAGTTGCTGTTGGACTCAAAGCCTCACACATGTCCATGCTCTTCCCAGCACTGGTAAGAATCCCTGAAACAGGTGCAAGGCACTTGCACTGCAGACCATGTTTCAGGAACTTAGCATCCATCAGCCTCATAACACAGGTGGATTCGCAAAACTGGAGATGCCGATCTTGTGTTTCTCACCTGCAGGAGACTTTTAGAAGCTCGGGCTGCGGTGTCCCTGGCTGTGCCTTGTTTCCCTGCTCTGTGTGTCTCTGCTGCCAACCCTGCTTCCTAGTGGGCTGGACTGGAGCTTCCTCAACCCCTGCTGGCCATAGTCTTTGGCCGCGCTCTCAGCTGACTGATGGCAGCCATGTCAGGGCTCTGTAGAGTGGAGAAGCCCCCTGACAGGTGGGTGGTGCACATTTGAGGAGGAGGGGCATTTACTCCAGCAGCACTGAAGGGTGAGGAGCACACTCCCGGCAGGTAGGCTAGGAAGGGAGGGTGGGTGAGCATGCACATACCAGCACTTTGTATCTTCTGCATATACAGAAAGAGACAGGGGTACCAGAACTTAGGTTTCATTAGGGCAGGTGCTGAGCTTCATTCCCTCCATCCCAAAGACTGCCCTGCAGGCTGGGGATGCTTCCAATCCTGAATGCTCAAGCTCTGTCCAGACTGTGGTTGTCAGGGCAACCAGAATTCACAGGACGACAAGATTCAGAAGCTTACAGTGCTCGACATGCTACATTAGGAACCCCTAGCTTGCTACAAGCTCAATTTTTTAAAAATGCTATTTGGAAAAGAAAAGAGAAAAAAATCCAAGGAAGGGAGAAAGTAGAGTAACTGGGGAGGGAACCTCAACTCCAGGATCCTTGTTTGTGGATTTTGAGAACACACAGTGTTTTAGAAGCAAGGGAAACGAAAATGGAAAGGGAAGATAGTTTTTAAAAGGAATCCTGATACCTTGGTTCTTGGATTGAAAAGAAGAACATTTTATAATATATTTGTAGCTGGCAGAAGGATAAAAACTACTAGAAAACAACAGGACGATTTGGTTCTCTCTGAAGTAATAAGCTCATTGGAAATGGGGCTAGGAGAGTTATAGATGTCCTCTTCTGCCCACACCGCAGTCCGTAGGAACGGGGGAGTCCCACAGCTGGGGTCATGTGGCAGGCGGTCCCTGGGAGGAACGAAGGGTGCCAGCCAGGACAAGGGGCGAGTGAGGAGCTGCTGCTGAGCTTCTCTGCCCTCCGGGACCAGGCAGGCCTTAGCCTGTGGATACCAGCATCTGCCACTCATGCCTGAGTGTCAACTGTCGAGCGCCGCCCCTGCCTTCTCGGGCTGGCCACATAAAGAGCTGTGGGCTTTATTTTGGAAACCCTTGTTCTTTGGAGGCCTGCTTAATTAAGTTCCCATTTGCACCTAACCCTGGTATCCTTGATAGGCTTCCCTTGCTGGAACTATTTTTGCATCGCTTTCTGGAAGAATGCCTCCTTCCCCGCAGGCAGCCTCAGACCGTGTGCCACGGAGATCCACGTTTGCGTCTTATTTTTCTAAGCACTTGCTATTTTTGTTTTTCTTTGGTACTCATTTGACCTGGACTTCTGATAAGGCATTTAAAAATAGCCTTTGGGCTTCCTGTGGGTAATTGGGCTTCTCAAAACCTCCCCTCTACTTTTAAATACCTGCTGATTTGTGTCCCCTGATCTCAGCATGGAGTCTGGCTATGCATTTGGAAGGTCTCTCGAATTTCCCTTCCACCTCTCAGGGTTGCATTGCCTCATTACTGAGCACCCCACCCTGCAGTGAGAAGGGCCAGGTACCTCGTCCATCTTGCGGGCCTTCTGGAGACACCACCAGAAACTTCCATTTGCAGTAGCAAATCTGTAGGCACACGTGTTTTTCCAAAGTGGGAATCCAGGTGATGTTGAAGGGCCCCAGAGGGAACGCAGACCACTGGTTCTAAGCCTCCTTTAATGGGACGAGGGACAGAGGCTGGCAGGTACACGTCTCACTCAGGATCACATGGCTAGTTGGCCACGGCAGAGCTACAGCCTGGAGGCCTTGTCCATCCTCAAGGCCATGTCGGGCATTTGGGGTATTTGGGATGGCAGAAACTGTCCACCATCCTGCACCTGCTGCTCTCCCGGGCCCCAGGGCTGCTCCAGGCCAGCTGCCCTGGATCAGTGCAGCTCCCCTGGTCCTATGGCCTGGTGTTGGGCTGTGGCTTGCCGGACTGGCTGGGTCCTACTACTGGTCCTTACCATCATTTAATCCTGTGGTGGGCAGCCTTCTGCTATGACATGGCTCCCGCAGCCCTTCTTCCATCCTGAGCAGCCCTACAAGGGAGAAGGATGCAAGTGACTCCCCCACAGTCTGTTTGCAGAGTGCCTGGGACCAGCTACTTAGCACCTGTGCTGAGAAGTCTGTGGGTTTGTCCTGCAAGAGTGGCCCCCACATCACGTGGCTGATTGTGGCATCAGCCTTGAAACTCTGAGTGCTGCTGGGCTGTGGTTGCAGCTGTACCTGGCTCAGCTGGCTGAGGTCTGGTTGCAGTGAGGGGCTGGCTGTGTGAATCCTGGGCTGGCGTGTGTTCCTATGGGAGAGAGGAACTGCACCACATGCCCTGTGGCCTTCTGGGCCTACTTGTGGCCAAATGAGACTGGGTGACAGCGTTGTACACTATTACTGCTGACTGTTTGGGGCACAACTCACAGGGAGATGCCCCCAAGAGGCAGAGGTGGGCCCAGAGGGACATCCTTTGAGGACCCTGGCACATCATAGAGGCTGGCACTACCTGCTTAGTAGCGTGAAGGCTCCCCCTGCAAAGGGGGAACCTGTGTAGGGAATAGTTTGTGTTTAGTTTGAGTTCTCTTAGCTCTCACCATAGCCCTGTTAGTGGGTGCCACCGTTTTCTTTCTTCTGCAGATGAGTACACTGAGGCACAGAGAGCTGGAAGAACGGGCCAAGGCCACACAGCTAGTAGAGGCAGAGGTTGGGTTTGAACCCATGCATATGGCTCCCAAGCTCCTACTGCAGCCCGGTGGCCCAGGAAGGCAGTAGTCTTGTTGCCTTTCCTGCTAACCCTCTGTGGAATCTCAGGGTCCCGGCGGGGGCGTCTCCAGGATAATTCATGATCATTTGGGATGCAGGGATGCCAGAATGCACTTGGCCTCATTCTGGGAGGGCTGCTGTTCTGCCTGACACAGGAGGGGATAAGAAGGGACTGAAAGGGCCAGACCCACTTGGACCTGCAAGCTCTTTGTTCTCGGGCCGGTGGCTTGATTTCTCCCATCCTATTTCTTCATCAGTAAGTGGGGATGAGGCTCTCCCTGACTCCAGCAGATGAGATCCTATCTGTGAAAGTGACTCAGGACTCAGATGCCCACATTCCCACAGGTGCCCTTCATGCAGGTGGCCAGGGAGGGGTGGGAGGCCCTTTTAGGGGGACCTGTGCTTGGGGTTTAATGCTGTTCAGCTGCTATCTTGAAATCCTTGGTCATTTACCTTTGCGTTTGTTTTGTGAGGTGTGTTGAGACAGCAAGCCTGCCGGGGCCCAATAGAACCGGGTGTGTGCCCTGCTGGAGTAAAGGTGGCCCTGGCGTCTATGAGGCTCTGTGCTGGCCCTGCCTGAGGAAGCCTGGCATGAAATAGCAAATTAAAAAATGCTATGGTGGGTTGGGAGAGGGACTCCAGGAGAAAGGAAAAAGCTGTACTCTTGCTTTTTGCATAGAAGACCACGCAGTTGCATTTTGCACCGAATCCCACAGAGTATGTAGCTGGCCCCATGGGCAGCCTTTGTTATTTGGCATCTGAGTGAGGCCCAAGAAGTCAGAGGGGTTGAGGTTTTCACAGAGTTGGGCCTGTAGTTAGTAAGGGGCAGGTTTCCAGCAGAGTTATCCCTAAGGCCAGTCCCCATGTAGTGTGTCAGTCGGGGGTGCTCGGGAGTGTGGAGCCTGTTGTGACATTTGAAGTCTCTCAGTGCCCTGAGCAGAACACTTAAAAGTTCAGTCCAATGCAAGGATGGCCACAGCAGGTACCTCCTGGGACCCTCAAGACATGGCCTGCATAGGTTGTAAATGGAAGCAAACCAACCAGCCACCCTGTGATCTAAGCCCTGCGAGATCACAGCTGCAGTATCGTCTCTAAATGACAGAGAAATTTATGACCCAGAGGAATAAATTATCAACAGTGCAAGACACGATTGCTTCACACATCCCTGTGACAACTTAAACATAAAACCCAGTAAGCAAGAGATGGAGGGGCACGGTGGGCTACATTTAGGGTACCCTGCCCAGCACAGATTGGAGGATGCCAGCTGAGTTTCTCAGGCTGCTGTGACAAAACACCGTACACTGCGTGGCTTAAACAGCAGACATCTATTTCTATGAGACGTTTATTTCTCATATTCCTGAATGTGGGATGTCCAAGGTCAAGCTGCCGGCCGGTCTTATTCTCAGTGAGGGCGCTCTTCCTGGTTTGTAGACAGCCAGCATCTTGCTCCTACCATGGTGGAGATAGAGAAAATTTTTCCTGTCACTTAAAAGGGGACTAATCTCATTCATGAAGGCTCCCCCCTCATGACCTAATCACCTCCCAAAGGCCTCGCCTCCTGATACCAAACTTAGGAAGGACAGCCTTGACACAGCTAGGCTACATAGCACAGCCTGTGTTCCCAGCTACAAACCTGAGCAGCATGTGACTGTACTGAACATCATAGGCGGTTGAGACATAGCGGCAAATGTTTGTGTAGCTAAACGCAGAAAAGGTACAGTAGCAATATAATCTTATGGGACCCTATGGTATATGCAGTCATCATGGACCGCAAGGTCTTTATGTGATGTATGACTGCATTTACACAATGGCCTTAAGCACCATCTTGAGCTTTCCTACACAGTGCCATTTTAAAAATTATCTTGGGGATTAAGGCTTTGATACAGAAGGCTTAAGTGTATAGAAACTTCAGTCCATAGCACCAGCTGTACAGCACGTGTCCCCAGGGATGTTTGCAATGTCTGAGGACAGTTTTGGTTGTCATAGCTAAGGTGGGGTGGATGCTGCAGAATATGCTGAAATGCATGGGACAGCCCTCCACTGAGAAATGTCACCAGTGCCAAGGGCAAGAAACTGACATTTTCCTTCTAAGCCCTGGTGATGTGGAGGAAATACTACAGACATTCCCCACATGCTCTTAAGGTGACTCTGTTAGTATGAAACGTTTCTAGTTTACAAGAGAACAGAATAAGAAACTGCAGAACACCCCATCCACAGAGTTGCCCGGAGGAGCCTATCCTGTGCCTGTATTTAGGGCTTTGCAGCAAGGTGTCCTCAGTGGGCGTCTGTTTGCTCAGAGGCCTTCCCGGGCCCTGCAGCAGAGCTCACCGCCAGCAGCCTCCTTTCCGTTGCCTCCTCCATAGAGTTGCCTGTGGTTTTCCGTCATCTGCCTTGTCTTTCTTTCTTTCCCTCCGTCTCTGGTGGCTCCTGTGTCCTGCCTGGTCCCCGGGTGTGGCTGTGGCCTCCATTTCCTTTGTAGTCCCCCATGTCTTGCTCAGTCAGGGGATCTGAGCCTCCCACGCTGGCCTGTGTGCAGAGCCTCCAGGCTCCCGGCCTCCAGCCTTGCTCTTCCAGGCACTGCTGACCTTTTCCACCTGGAGGTGCTACAGCCTCTTAAAGGGAGCTTGTCCCAGGAGTCCCCCCCTACCCCGCCACCCTGGCCAAGCTGGATGCCTCTTTTCTCCTGGTGTCCCTGCACCCCAGTTGGTTCACCTGCTCACAAGCTCTGTTTCTTGCTGCCCCTCCTCACTCCACAGGCCCCTCCATGACCAGGTCCTTTGGGGCTGCTCGAGCACAGAAGGCAAACACAGGGTCCCGTGTTCACAGGACAAAAGAAGAAGCCTTTCCCCTCGGTGCGGCCTCAGCCTGTCATGGGGTTTCCTGTGTGCTGTTTCATGTCACTCTTCCTTGGGCTCTGGGTGCCTTTGGGGGAGGGCAGACCTCACGGTGGTCTGGGGCCCACCCACACTGGCACCAGGGCTGCTGCTGGGGACAGTGGACAGCAGCAGCTGGACAGCTGTGGGGACCTGGGACCCTGTGAGCTGGGGTTCCAGGCCAAAACAGCCATGCTCAGGACCTGTCAGTTCTCTCTGTCATGGAGAGAAGACACATGACGCCAGTGCCGTTCCTGATGTAAAGTGAGGGCTATGCTGAGGGACACATAGCTCTCACTTTATATCAGGTATGGCACTGGCTTCATGCGTTTTCCTTCCAGCATGTCCTGTGCATGGCTGCAAGGTACGTGGTCCTGAAACGATGCTTTAGTTTTGCCTCTTCTGCACTTAAAAACTCATTCTGCAAAGTGAAAACATTGCTGGCCTTGTGTTTGAAGCCTTCCACAGGGAGATCCCAGACCCACTCTCCCCAGGCCACTGGTCTGTGACCTGGAACCCGCAGGGACACTGCCCGGGCTTTGGGCCTTGGCACTCCCTGGGCGCAAGCTGTTTCCCACATCTCTCTGTCTCCATGGAAGTCCCACCTCTCTCTCTCCACCTCTCTCTCCCCCTGGCCACCCCAGGCTACCCTTGCTGTCACCTGCTGGAGTCTCCCCTCCCTGGTTTGGAAGTTGCTCTCCTCCTCTTTCGGTTTTGAAGTCTCCGAAAGTGTGGTCTGGGGTCCATGCCTGGCCTCCCACAGCATGGCCTTCGTTTGGGATGTTTATGTCAGGAGGGAAGTGTCTGCTCACTTCTCCAGCCTGTCCGGCAGCACGTGAAGTGCTGCACCTGGCACAGAGAGCCACGCACGGCCCAGGGTCACAGCCAAGCGGTGAAAGGAGCATTGGTAGGAAATGAGCTTTGGGAAGAGGGCATAAACGCTGCTCTGCTGATCTCTCAGGTTCTTTAAATGGCATATAGTGCCCTCCCTCCAGGGTGAATTACGTCTTGTGTTGCTAAGCCTTTCACCAATGTGTCTGACACATCTGAAATCAATAGTAGGATCCATGGCATTGTAAAAGATCTGGCTGAGAAGCAGATGTTTTAATTAAAGTCACCGGTACTATGTCTGAAGGAAACAGGGCACACAGGTACAGAACACAGGCCACATTGTAATTTGCCTTGGAGCCTGGCTGGATCTGGTGACAGCACAGCTGGGAGGAGGCGCTCAGCCTCCCCTGGAGGCAATCTCCGCCACTTTCTCACCTTGACAGATAGCAAATGGACGCATTTACAGCTTGTAGATGAACACAGGGAAGAAAATAGCCCTCCTCCTCCCTCCCTTGTTTCCTGAGCTGCCTTGTTTCCAGAGCAAGGTTTTGGTCCACACCTTGTCTCCAGTGCTGCTTCCCAGGTCCATCACCGCAGCGTCCGTACCCCTTTGGAGGCAGTGGTGGATGATGAAACTCCCTGGGAGTGTGTCTCAGCTGCTCTGGGCTTTCCACTCTCTTTTAGAGATTTTGTGAAGGCACATCCTAATTGCCTGAACTTAATCGTACTTTTTAGTACAGTTACTAAATGGAGTACAGTTATAATTACAATTACACAGTACTTTTTCTCTTTGTCCCTGGGGTGCGTTCCTGTTCCTCACATATCTGGGCAGCTGGTGGGTGGTCAGCATGGCTGTTCCTTCTCTTTCCCCTCCCAGCAATCAGCAATGATTATTATTTAAATATTGAGAATTCCTTTTTCAGAGTGTAGAGGATGAAGCATCAGCCTGGCCCCAGGAACCTAAGTCCTGGGCAAACAGCTAGCACATACCCTTAGGTGAGCGCCTTCTCTCTCTGAGCCTTGGTTTTCCCATCTGGAATGCCACAGCCGTTCTCCTGGAGCTGCTGACAGCCCTTTCCATACTATGGAGCTCTTAGGGTTTCATGTCACTCCTCCTTGGGCCCTGGGTGCTGTTGGGGGAGTGCAGCCCTCGCAGTGGCCTGGGGCCCACCCATACTGGCACCCAGGCCGCTGCTGGGGACAGTGGGGCAACAGCAGCTGGGTGGCTGTGGGGACCTGGGTGGGACCTAACACATTTAAGTGAAGGGGGTCGACAGCCCCATTCCAGGGAAGAGCCAAACTTTAAGTGTTGGCAAATTTGTGGAATGAACAACTGCTTGGCTGATTAGCATAGTTTTGTCCTGATAATGGTTTAGAGTGTAGGTGTCATGGAAGAAATACAGATACAATGGGAGCTGGTCTTGTGCTGACACTTGCCCCTGAGGACACTGGCCTGGCCATGGTCCTGCAGTGATTGGAGGGGAAGAACCTCGCAGGGCTGCAGAAGCTCCATCCACGCTGGAGCACGGTGGTGGCCCTGCACGGTGCCCTGGGCCTGTCCTTATCCTCAGCAGTACTGTGGTGGCCCTGCACGGTGCCCTGGGCCTGTCCTCGTCCTCGGCAGTACTGTGGTGGCCCTGCACGGTGTCCTGGGCCTGTCCTCGTCCTCGGCAGTACTGTGGTGGCCCTGCACGGTGCCCTGGGCCTGTCCTCGTCCTCAGCAGTCAAGGAGCACTGTCCACTCAGTGGGGATGCCTTGCCCACAAGAGGGACTCTGCAGAGAGCTGGGAGCCTCTTCAGAGAGCCCCAGAGCAGCATTGGGATGAGGCAGCCTGTGTGGCTGTAATTAAAAGGTTACAAGTAGCTCTCTCGAGTGGACACAACAGACAGTGGCACAGAAGCAGAGGAGCTTGCTAGTCCTTATGCTGCTGTGTTGTGAGACAGATGGCCTTGGGAGGGTGTTTCTGCGTCTCTGCGAGTGCATTAGCAGTCAGGCGATCACTGTATCCCTGGCCGTGACATGCTCTTTAAGTCGCTTCTTGGTTCCCAAGTTCCACAGCTCCCCTTTGCCTTCTGAATGCAGTTGCTCTGATCCCAGGGCCTGTATCTGGAGCCCTCTGGGACTGCTCCATGTGGTTCATCCAGCTCTGTGGAACACTGTTCTCCACTTTCCCTTTGCATGACAAGTGTCTTGGCCCTGTGTCTCTGCACCCTGTGTGAACGTCCTGGCCCTGTGTCTCTGTGCACTCTGCACGTCCACCCTGGGCCTGGAGCCCCATCTTTTCTCCGTCGGTCTGCTCTGCCCAGCCCACAGGACCTGCATACCTGCCGCACCCTCAGTCCATCCATTCCTGCCCTTTGTCTTATGCAGGCCTGGACTCGAGCGTTTGCTCTCTCATGTGGGTGCCTCGCTAGCTACCCCCAGGCCCTTCTTATTCCCTGTGTGGCCTGTCAGCCCTCGATGGCAGGGCTGATAAGTGCGCTATTGTGGCCCCAGGGCCTCCCAGCAGAGCGCCTGCACAGTGCTCCAGTGTGAAGCGTTTGTGGGCCTGAAGGGGCTCTGAGTGTGAAAACCCAAGTAGTCTTCATCCGTGGAATGTCGGGAGGCCATTCGAAAAGTGCCTGGATTTGTACCTCCTGCCACTGGCTGTCATGAACAGTCTCAGACAAGGCGATGAAGGTATGGAGGATCCGGCGAAGGCCTCTTTTCCACTTAGATTCAGCCACGAACTCTGCCACATCTGCTCTTTCCTTTTGTCTGTCTGTCTCTCTGTCTGTCTGTCTGTCTGTCTGTCTAGGGTGAACCATGAAACCTACTTTGCTTATACCCTGTTGCTTCATCCCTAGATAATTTAGCAGAAATGTCTGCAGAATAAAGGCACTCTTTTGTGTTCCTGTTGTCTCACCTAAGAGAGTTAGCAGGAACCTCCTTATCTCTTAAATCAATATCAATACCAGCTCACATACAGGTTTTTCTGATTGTCCCTTAAAAATCTTCTGTAGTTTTTGTTAAAACTAGCTTCACTCGTGGCTTTTGTTATGCCCCTTTAATCTCCCGTATTCTAGACTAGTTTCTCAACATTGTACACGCATTTATGTACAATGTACAATGTACACATAAATGTACGTGTTCAGCAGCATCTCTGGCCTCCATCCTCCAGGTGCCGGCAGCACCACCTACCCCACCACCAGGTATGACAACCCACACATTGCCAGGGACCTGCTGGCAAGCAGGATGCCCCATTGGAAAACTGTTCTAGCAGAGTCTCCTACTTCGCTTTTCAGGGTATTGACCCTTTGAAGAGACCAAGCCAATTATTTTGTGAAATGTCCTGCATTCTGGATTTATTGGGTCACTTCTTGATGGTGCCATTGAACTTATTTCTTGATTCCCTGTATTTTCTGTAATGTGGAAGTGGGGGCTAAACTAAAGGCTTTATTATGTTCTGGGGAAATAATTTTAGAAGTCTGCCTTTTAAAGTAGAGCAACTGGGTGGGCATGGTGGGTCACACCTATAATCCTACTGCTCTGGGAGGCTGAGGCAGGAGGATCACTTGAGGCCAGGAGATTGAGACCAGCCTGGTCAACATAGTGAGACCCTATCTCTACAAAAACTAAAAAAATAAACCGGGCATAGAGGTACATGCCTGTAGTCTCAGCTACTTGGGAGGCCAAGGTAGGAGGATGGCTTGAGTCCAAGAGGTTGAGGCTGCAATGAACCGTGTTTATGCCACTGCACTCCAGCCTGGGCAATGGAGCGAGACCCTGTCTCTAACAATAAATAAATAAATAAATAAATAAATAATAAAATAAGATAAAAACATAAACTAGAGCAACTTATGTGACTTTTTCTTTTCTTTTCTTTTTTGTTTTTTTGAGACTAAGCCTCACTCTGTCTCCCAAGCTGGAGTGCAATGGCGTGATCTTGGCTCACTGCAATATCCACCTCCTGGGTTCAAGTGATTCTCCTGTCTCGGTCTCTTGAGTAGCTGGGATTATAGGCGTATGCCACCATGCCTGGCTAATTTTTTGTTTTTGTTTTTTGTATTTTTAGTAGAGACGGGATTTACTATGCTGGCCAGACAGGTCTCAAACTCCTGACCTCAAGTGATCCACCTGTCTCAGCCTCCCAAAGTGCTGGGATTACAGGCATGAGCCACTGTGCTAGGCCCAATTTATGTGACTTTCTAAGCTCACACAGAAAATACATTCTAGGGGTGGCGAAGGGCATGCTTATCAGACGGGAGAAGGCACGGTGAGAATCACATGGCTCAGTCTGCCGGCGTCAGGCCCTCCACACTGTCTGCCCCAGAGCTCTGGGCAGAGGTGTTGTTTCAGGGCAGCCCCGCTCTGTGCAGCCTTCCTCGGCAGCGTCCCTGAAGCAGCAGGGGGATCAGAGACAGGGAAGCACGCTGTGTATGTAAAACACTCCTGAGACTCAAGTTGAGTTTTCTCCTTTCCGCTTCCTGTTTTTTCATAGAAACCAACTGCAGGGTTATGAATTATTTGTTGACTTAAAAGAAAAAAGTAGGCGTGTGTTTTTCTGAACTCCATCTAACGTTGAGATTCACCATGTTTACTCCCTCAAAAGTGTTTCAAGGCCAAGTAGTAGTTGGAGACCAACTTGGTGAACTGTCACTTGCACCCTGAGATGCCATTCCAGCCCCTGCGGTGGGCATTGTATGACCTGAACATGCATGGGTGGGTGACCCAAGCCAGCCTTCTCTCTCTTCCTGGAGGTTCTGCTTGGTGTACCATGTTATTCTGGGGACACGGCGGCATATTTTTAACAATGGTCAAGAATTAGAGGAGGCTGGGTGTGGTTGCTGCACTCCGGCCTGGATGACAGAGAGAGACCCTAAGAGTTACTTAACTCTGGCATTTGCTATTTCTGCACTAATGAATTGTCAGAGTTAACTGAGCATTCTCAGTGCCCCTTCTGCTCAGTCATGGACCATAAGCTTGTGTTCGGGTTAGCATGTCTCTGTGTCACGTGTGGCTTGTTAGGGTTGCCTGAAATAAACTTTGATGCACCTCTGTTTGGCTGAGCGCTGCATTTGCAGGAGGTGAGAGCTGTGAATGACCACTCAGGGCCTGAGGCAGAGCCTGACCTTGCTCATTTGGAGGAGAGGGCCTGGGGAGCTGAGTGGGCTCAAGAAGGAGGCAGATGGGGCTGTGTGTGCTATAGAGGATGATAAACTGGCGGTAAGGGTGCAATGACGACACAATGCCGCATTTGAGAACTATGCTGTCATCTTGTGCAAACAGGTCTCTTTCCAGCGATTCCTTTTTATGAGTTACGATTATTATTTCTGGATAATTTTGGTGTATGGTAATGGTGTATGGTGTATGATAATCATTAGAGTAAGCTGTGTGTCTTATTAAATAAAGAATTTATCTCTAATTTATACCAATTTAAAGATGTCTTCTGTATTCCCTTTGTCTCTGGGGGAGGGAAGCAGGTTGCTATGGAAACAGCATAAGAAAAAGTGACAGGCAAGAAGGCTTAGCAGTTTCGATTTTGAAAATATTTGTGATGTAGGTAATTATATATGTAATAATGTTATGCAGCAGAGCCATCTGCCTTTGGAGAGATGTGTGTCATGGAATTTCATGTAAAACAGTGTTTCTCTTAGGAACAAAATGCTATTTGTGTGCTATTAAGATATTGAAATTGTGGACAATAAAGATGCAATGGAGCCTTCAAATTGTTTCCAAGGGTGCAATTGCTGTATGATGTAATGCGCCACCTATAGAATTTGGAAAGCTATTTTCACATGGAAACAATATTTGTATAGGAAGAGTTACCTGAGACTGAATTATTTTACGTTATAAATTGCCAAAATCAACTGTATTCTGGTTAATAACTGATTTTGATCAGTTTACATGGCACTATTTTCGAAAAATTAAGTTATATCTTATATTGTTTGGGGATCAATTTAACAAACTGACCTATGGCGGTTGCCCTGTGTTGTCATTTTCCCAGGTGTCTTGGCTTAGTTTTGCTCTAATTTGGAATTTTTTCTTTTACTCATATGCAGTTGAGCATTCCCTCTCCCCCACTTTTAAATTCTGGTGAGATTTAAAAGAAGGAACTTTAGCATGAGACTTGTTAAACAACAATTCAGCCAATATTTATGGAATGCCTGTCTGGGCACAGTGCTGGGCCCTCAGACACACAGACTCCTGCCCCCATGGGCTCACAGTCTAAGCTCAAGCTCTGTCGAGACAGCATGCAACTGCAGCACCTATGTGGCTCTGCTGGCAGAACAGAGTTGAAGTTTTAGTTCACATCTTCATGTGATGAATTCAAGATGGTTGCAGAATTGCAGATCCATGGACACTCCTGCTACCTGCAGATGGGGCATATCCTTTCCCTTAAACCTGGGCTCCATGACTGCTTTGAACAATAAAATGCAACAGAAGTTTTCCACACTGGATTTTCAGAGACTGGCAGCTTATGCTTCCTGTATCTGGAACACTCTCTCTCTAGGAGCCCAGCCATCATGTGAGGAAGCCCAAGCAGCCCTGTGGAGAAGGGCAAAGGCTCCCAGTAACAGTTACAGCTGAGCTCCATGTGATGGGGCTTTCTTGGAAGTGGAGCCACTAGCACCAGCTGACCTACCTGCAGCAGAGATGAGCTGTTCCCACCAAGCTCTGTTCAAGTTGCATATTTATAAGTAGTCAGTTGACTGTTGCTGTTTTAATGCACTAAGTTCGGAGCAAGTTTGTTATGTAGCAATAGATAACCAGAATACTGATTTTTTTCTGTAATCCTGTACTGCTGCTGTGGGACTATGTCAGTGTCGAATTTCCTTGTCAGAGGTAGTGAGGTCAAGGAAATCCTGCCCCAGAAATGCACATGT
The DNA here is from genome assembly GCF_009761245.1 of Sapajus apella. Classification (NCBI taxonomy): domain Eukaryota; kingdom Metazoa; phylum Chordata; class Mammalia; order Primates; family Cebidae; genus Sapajus; species Sapajus apella. Next base: position 3,380,638 of record NW_022437074.1, read on the forward strand.
TGAGCAGATGTCTCAAGCATGAGATATATATGCATTTCCAGGAAAAGGCAAATTCAGGATCATTCTCTCTTACTGGCCTGCTAGAGTAGATCCTTAGAGAGGGCTATTGTGGTTGTCTGGAGAAGGGCTATAGGATCCAGGCCATCAGACAGAGGTGTCTTTGGCCGTGGACAGGTGGGGTTCATGTTCACACAGAGGTCCAACATCAACACGGACATACGGACCCAGAGTAAGCAGTGCTGGCCCCGGCACTGCTGTAGATCCACACCAGCTTTCCATGGCGGCCAGTACCTTAAATCAAACCCACAAATATTGCCCAACTTTTTCTACTGCTGCAGCTGGGAAGTGAGTCCAAATCCTCTGTGCTGTGGTCTGCATGGGTGTCATGTTGTGTACCTGAGGCTGGTGGTCTCATATGCCGCAGCATCATCACCTGTTTCTGGGCTGTAAGAGAACCAAGAGGTCATCAGATTCAGAGATTCCCTGGTGCCGGGTCCTGTGCGGGTGATTTTGGTGAGCATGACTGAGTTTTCTTGGCTTCAGTGGTGTGCTGGCAAATGTTTAACAGTTGGCTTTCTGGTAAGATGCCCTGAGTGATAGTGTTTGTCCATTTCCAGGGTGTGAACACTCCCATCTGGCCGATTCCAAGCTGCTGATGTGATGCCATGTGTTGGGAGAGCTGCAAATACTCGTGAGCTGGGAGAGCAGACCCCGAGTACAGCATGCGAGGCGAGAACTGTGCAGTGTGTTATCTGAGGAAAGTTCCCCGCTCTCATGGGGAAGATTTTCCTTCCTTTTTATTGTATCCACTCCCCATTGTGTAGGTGGAGAGGAAAGAGAGAAATGCTGTGAACCAGTCGACTGTTCCTCTGGCAAGCAGGACCTATTTCTAAAGCATGAGTCACTATAAAATGTAGCTTTTTAAATTGAAAAATCTATTTACAAACCCTAGGTGAGAGTAGATGACTTGTTCAACTCGTGTGCTTACTTGGTAGAATGACAAATTGGACACTCCAGTGTTCCAAGATTTATTGTGATAAAACATACATTACATAAATGTTACCAACTTTTAAGTGTACAGCTCAGTGGCATTAAGTACATCCACTTAATGCCACGGTTTTATAACCACAGCCGCTATTTCCCAGCAACACCTTTCCAAACTCTGTTCTCATTAAACACGAACTCCTCCATCTCAGCCCTTGGTAACCTGTGTTCTACTTTCTGTCTCTGTGAATGCTATTCTAGGGACCTCATATAAGTAGCGTCAAACAGTATTTCCTTTTGTGTCTGGATTATTTCACTTAGCACAGGGTCCTCAAGGTTCATCCACGCAGTCCCATGCGTCACAGTCTCCTTCCTCTTTCATGCTGAATAATGTTTCATTGTATGGTTAGAGACCACATCTTGTTTACTCATTCATCTGTTCACAGACATTTAGGTGTTTCTGCCTTTTGGCTATTGTGAACAACGCCACTATGCACATAGGTGTGCAGACATCTGTTTGAGTCCTTGCTTTGAGTTTTTTTGAGCGTAGACCTAGGAATGATATTTCAAGATTTTTAATGTGGCTGGTCTGTGAAGTCCAAAGTGGGAAAACCTGGTCCTTTTTGCGCCCCCTCGTTTTGTCTGTGGGCATTGAGCTCAGAGGGGCTATGTGTTGTTTTCAAAGTTGCCCAGCTACTGAGTGGTCTGGGGACTGCTGGAGTTGCATCCCGGGGAGACAGCGGCTGGAGTAACACCAAACAGATGATTGGATGGGACCTCTGGGGCTTTCCAGAGCTCAGGGTAAATGGCCTGAGCAGGTGGCCCTGCAGGTGTGGGTTGTATCCAGCTCAAGGAAGTGCCTGGGCCTGGTAGGTCCTGGAGAAAGGGAAGAGGTGGGTTCTTAGGAGCTTACTCCAGGTGGGAGACCCAGGAAGGAGGTTGGGTTTTCCTCCCGGGGTTCTCTGTTGGTGTAGGTGGGGAGGAAAGGGAGAAATGCTATGAATCAGTCGACTGCTCCTCTGGCAAACAGGACCTATTTCTAAAGCATGAGTCACTACAAAATGTAGCTTTTTAAATTTAAAAATCTATTTACAAACTCTAGGTGAGAAATCTTTATTTTAATTGTGAAGGAAAACACAACCCCACTTGGCATGTGGTGGAGTCCTTGCTGTCCTTTCCGGTCAGAGGCTGGCAGCGGGCTGGGCTGGGTTTGCGGATGGGTGGGGTGCATACCCGCTCTGCTCAGTTCCTTCTTCCTCTTGGCACGTAGGTGTTGACAGCAGCCCTTGAGTTGAGTCTGTTTTGCTCTGTCTGGTAGGGAGCACACCTCTTTTGGTTAATGCACCCATTGATGCGTGTCTGTGGGGCCTCTGGAGAAAACATTACTTGCAGAATTAAGCACAGTTAAAGGAGAGGTGAGCTCTGCCGACCCGAAAGCAGGTGGGGGCTGCTCCTTAGCGGGGATAAAAGGCAAGGAGGCTACGGTGATAAATGGCCGCTGGATAGGTGGGGAGGGGGTGTCCTGCCACTTGCTGTAAAGCATTGATTACAAGCCTAGGCTTTGTTTAACATCTTTATTAATAATGCTGGAGGCAACAGTAAACAGCAATTTAATGAAATTCATAGAAGATGCTAAATCAGGAGGTGTTATAAACAGCAGAGAAGCCCTGGTGAGGTGAGAAGCATGGAGAGGAAGGAGCAGGGGCCTTGTCTGAGAAGAATGCAGATGGGCACAACTGCCATGGAGGGTAAGCCTGGCCTGCCAGGTATTGTTAGGAGTGGATCAGCAAGTAGTGGGGAGCAGTAAACAGACAGATGCACTGAGCCCTTTGACCCTTCCCACATTTCTATTTTTTTTTTTTTTGAGATGGGATCTTGCTCTGTCACCCAGGCGGGAGTGCAGTGATGCAATCTAAGCTCACTGCAACCTCTGCCATCTGCGTTCAAGGGATTCTCCTGCCTCAGCCTCTTGAGTAGCTGGGATTAAAGGTGTTCACCACTCCCAGCTAGTTTTTGTATTTTTGGTAGAGATGCGGTTTTGCCATGTTGGCCAGGGTGGTTTCAAACTCTGGACCTCAGGAGATCTGTGCATCTCGCGCCTCAGCCTCCCAAAGTGCTGGGATTACAGGTGTGAACCACCATCCCTGCCCCTTCCCACATTTCTGTTACCTCTTTCTAGAAACCTGAATATGGACGCCACTGAATTCAATAAATGACTGATTGAGCATTGGTGCAATAGGCAGGCTTCTCGGAGTTCGAGGGAGATATTGAAACGTGGAATGCGAACTGGTGAGTGAGTGGTTGGTGTGGCTTGCCCGGCAATGGCCTGAATTGAGCCCCTGGGTGGGCTATGGTTTTGTTTGGCTTCTGGCTGACTTGTCAGGGTACCAGCCACTGGTGTCTGATCTAGGGTTTTCTTCCTCTTCTTGTTGACTCCCTACCTCCCTCCGACTCCATAAAACAAGGTCGCCCAGACAAGACTGAAGGAAGTCAGCTGGCTCGCTATGGGGGAGGGGCAGTTTTCAATTAGAGTCTGATCCCCTTGTTGGAAAGGTAGGGGATGGCTTTGGCTGGTTATAGGTGACTATAAACCCCAATTTGGACAGGATTTTATTTAGAATCCTGACAAGGAAAAACAATACAAAAATCTCAAAATGAATTCATTAGTAACCATTTTGGCCACGCTGTGGGGCCTCCTGACAGCTCCAGGAAGATTAGCTTGAGGTAGCTTTGCCCATCTGGCTGGAAAAATGAGATCAGGTGGACTGGCTTGAGAAGAATTTGGCGAATGTGCACACTTTACAGATCTTTTGGGTTCATGGATCTTTGTCAGTGTTTCTTCTCCAGATAGCAACCTCCCTTTCCTTGTGTTAAATTGACTCACCGGATTTTAATGACAAAACCAATTGTTGTATAGTGAAGACCCATTCTCTCTTTGCCCGTGGCCCGGAGTGGCCTTCTCCCCCACCTGTCAGTTCCCTCTGCCCTTAACATTTCTTTGCTGGAGGAATTAGACCTGCTGGTGAGCTGGTGTGGGGTAGGTGCCATACCAGGCTGGGCACTGGAAGAACAAGGGTGGGTCAGACACAGTCTTGGCCTTTAGGGAGCTTCTGTTGGACAAGGGAGAAAGATGATTGGAATGTAATGGATGATGAGAAGACAGACGCTGCCCACACGTCCCAGGGAAGCCCTGTGCTGAGTGGCATGCAGGTGTCGGCAGCGGGGCAGGAGGGCACTGTGAGCAGCTGGAGGACGAGATCCTTGGAAGGCTGGGAGGAATCTGACAGCACAGTCAAGCAGATGCATCACATTGGTGCTCTTGGCTACAAATCATGTATACCCAGCTAAAAGTGGTTTAAACCACAGGGGCACAGGTGCTTATTGTCTTCCTTGGCAAGGACTCTGGAAGTAAGTGGTTGCAGGGCTGCTTCTAAGCTCAGTGGTGTACTCAGGACACGGCTCTTCCTCTCTCTCTGCCCTTCCCTGAACACCCTGTTGTGTCCATAGCATAAGGCTATGTGTACTGCAAATGCAGCCTAGGCACGTTGTCCTCCAGTGATAACTGCTGGGTGACAAGAGGGACAGGCTAGGGCTCCTAAACCTCCCTCATTTTATTAGGGAAGAAACTATTCCTAGAAGCGGCCAGGACACTTCCCCTTATCTCACTGGTGAGGATGTGGCCCAGGATCTGCGGGGAGCCTGGAGAAGGGCATATCTGGCATCTGCAGCCTCCATCACATACAGGGGGCTGGGCTCTTACAGCGAGGAAGATGGGGGGCATTGGGTGGACACCAGCTGTGTCCAACACAGCAGGCATGCTTGAGCCATGTCAGGGCAGCAAACCGTGTGTCTGCACAGGCATGCTAAGTTCAGGTCAAAGTGGCTTCCTCTGTCATGTATCAGAGCCTGGTCTTTACCCTTTACCTTGATTGGGGAATATGGGATGGTTTTAAATAGGAATGTGACATGGTCTCTCTGTGATACGGTGTGCTGGATGGGCTGGAAGGGCAGGGTAACAGCCCATGGGTCGTTCTGTGGTCACTGAAGTAACCCAAGCAGGTAAGGCAAAGCCTCCCGGGACACTGAGGGCAGAGTGTGGAGGAAGCTGACTCAGTGACGTCCACCTCCCGACCAGAGGCCAGGAGCAGTCCCTCCAAAAGACCTGTGGATTGGGTAGCCTTGAAGAGCAGCCCTGTAGCTCTGGTTGGAGGAGGTGGAGAGCAGGTGGTGGTCACTGGAGAGCGAAGAGGAACGGGTGTTTCTGTGAATTGTCTTGGGCATACCCCCATGCTGTGTCTAGGTAGGGGCCTTAGCAGGCTATTGGACATGAGGCTAAGACAGACTGGAAATGACTAGAAATAAAGCTGTCTGCATGCGGTTTATGGGTAAAACCACAGAGATAAGATCACTCGAAGGGAGTAGCCCCAGGAGCCGGGGCAGAAGGGCTTGCCCCATTCTCCCGGGAGCATTGCTGCCCTGGCTGAGGAGAGGTCTTGGGGCTGTGGGGGCAGCAGAAGGCCAGGGCCATGCATCTGAGGAGTAGAGACTTCTAGAAAGGAGTGGAGCTCAAGCTGGCCAGGCCCTGCAGGGAAGACCTGTGAGATAAGGACTAAGAAATTTCATTGACATGAAACAAAAGGGGGATGATTAAAAGATAGCCAAACAGGAATCCTTTTTGAGGAGGACATCTGAACAGCCCTGGAAGAACGTCTCAGCCTGATACTCTTCCTGCCATCTGCAGGCACTCTCTGTCCTGTGGGCAGGACAATGAGAAGATGGGCTCTGCTATAGCTGCAGCTCTGTTGACGATTAGCTGTGTGGCTTTGAGTGGCTTCACCCCTCTGGGCTTGCGTTCTCACTCCTATAGGGGAGCAAGGTCTGTGCACATCAGAGACTGAACTCCAAGGGCTGCTGGGGGTGGCGCGGACAGCAGTGTTTGAGAGACCTGAGACTTGGAGGGCAGTGGGCACTGACACCACAGCGCAGGAGCTCTGCTCCAGCTGCAGTGAGCTGAGGGGGAGAAGGGGCACGTCACTGAGCTCACACATCTTGCTGGAGGCAGAGTGAGATCTCAAATAATCTAGGAAAACAGCTTTTGTACTTCTACCCAGTAAAGCTGTCCTTGGAAATAATGAGCAGCGTTAAACTTTCAGCTGGAATGATTAACCTCTGCACACATCACAACTGACCGTGTTAAGCATTCATGTGTCTTCCTGTGTTTCTCTCTCTCGCTGAACATTGCTCAATTCTGGAATAAGAAGTCTGTTACCTCCCCTCATGGTCCCTGCCTCCTTGCTAATGTCAGGGGCAGATGAAACTTGGGATAAGGGGAAAAGGCCACTTTGGGCCATGGGCAAAGAGAGAATGAATCTTCATTAGACAATTGTTTTGTGATTAAAATCAGGAGAGTTGATTTAATACCAGGGAAGGGAGGTTGCAATCTGGAGAAGATACGTTGATAAAGATCAGTGAACCCAGGTGCTTTGTAAAATACACAAGCTAGCCGACCCTTCCTCAAACCACTTTACACCTTCAGAACAGGAGCAGGAGGCAGTTGGCCGTGATCTCAGCAATGTGTACTCAGGGTGCTCCTGCTTCTGTGTGGGTTCCTCCCAGGAGAACCCCTGTCTGACGTGGTTCTTTGTCTTTGATGAGTGACTCTCTGGGTAGAATTCTTTCTCGGTGACTCTGGGTGCCAGGAAGGGTGCTGGGCTCTTGCCTGTGATTTTACTGGGAAGCTGCTGCTTCTGGAATCCTGTGCCCAGACTGTGTGACTTGCCCTGTGCACCACTGCTGTCTAAGAGGGGGACATTGCTACACATTTATGCATCTAAGGACGGAGGGGTGAGCTGGGATTTGCCCTGTGTTCAGGTTGCACAAGTTTGTCCTTTTCCTTCTTGTGACGTGGAATCAGATGTTAGGAGTCCCGAGGAACCAGCGCACAGGATGGGGTCCATGCAGAGCTGTGAATGTGGAACTAGGCTTCTAACATGAGCTGGATGCCCACTTCCCATGGCTTGTTAACTTCCGAGTCTCGAATTTCCCCATGGCCATGACGGTACCCAGTCATGGGGGAGCTGGGACAGGAAGGGGTAAGAAGCCAAGCAGAATCTGAAGAACAGAGCCTGTCAGCTGCAGGAGGGGGAACTGGGGGCCATCGTGGGGTCTGGTTCCCAGCTCAGTGTTGGTGGGGAATGAGCCAGGAGAGAGACTGAAATGGGATCCACTAGACACCTGCCCATGGTTGCAGCCATTGCCGCCTCCCTGCCTGCTTCCAAGTCCTGACCACACTCTGTCTGGCCAGCTCTAGCCCTGACATAAGAAACAGCATTCCCTGCCTAGTGACCCAAACTTTCGGACAGTTTCCACACCTCACAGTATCATTTAGCTCCAAACCACCCTCTGTGTTAAAATGGTGAGATCCACTTTGCAGAGGAGGCACTGGAGTCCAGGGGATTTGGTCACTTGAGGGTGGTGCAGGGCTTGTCCTTGGAGAAGTGGCAGTGCACGCCCACCTGGTCACAAAGCCAAAGCACCTCGCTTCTGCGATACAGAAAGTCAGCAGAAAATAACACAGCTTGAAGCCTGAAGTGGGTCAGAGCGTTTCCCGAAGGTGAGATGGCCAGCCATGCTCTGTAGGCTGATGGGTACCCCTGGGGCTGGCACCATACTACCAGAGCCTACCCTGCATGCTTGCTGGGACTTCCTGCCTGCTCTAGCCAGTGCCCAAAGCAGGATGAAACTGTGGGGTCACATGCTTGTCTGATCATCTGCTAGGACCTGATTTAAATAGGCATACAAATATATTTTTAAATTGTGGTAAAATGTACATAACAATTTACCATTCTAGCCATTTTTAAGCAAACAGTTCAGTAGCATTAAGCACATTTTCATTGTTGTGAAACCATCACCACCATCCATCTTCAGAACTCATTTCATCTTCCCAAGCTGAAACTCTGTCCCCATAAACACTAACTCTCCATTTCTCCACCTTTCAGGCCCTGGCATCCACTCTTCTACTTAACCGTTTCTGTGAATTTGGCTGGATTGAAGTGGAATCACACAGTGTTTGTCCTTCTGTGTTGACTGACTTCACTCAGCAATGTCCTCCAGGCTCATCCATGCTGCAGCATGCGTCAGAATCTCCTTCTTTAAGGCTGAATCCTATTCCATTCTACGGGCGTCCACATCTTGTTTATCCATTCATCTGCACATGGACACTTGGGGTTGTTTTCTGTAGATGGTATTCTGGGAGCAATCATTCTTAATACAACTCTGTCTTCCATTGAAGCTATTGGGCGTCTTTTATTATGGTTTTTCAAATACTGAGTCCTTGGAGAACCTTGGTGGTTCTCTTTGTAGATACATAGTTGGAACTGCAGTTACCATATCGTGAGTGAGGCTACAGCTCAAATTCCCACCTGAACATTACCTGTTGATGTCTCTTAGTTTCCTCTTCTGGGGTCTCCCGTGTCCCCTGGGCCTGGCTACAGGCGAGTCACCCCGGTCTTGACCTTAGTCTGCAAACCAGATTGTTTCTCCCAGCTCCAGGTTTATAGCTACGATTGGTAAATAGACTCACTCCTCATCTTAGTAAAAGGAAAAAGTCATCCTGGGCTTCCCCAGACCTCAAGTATCTTTAGAATATTGAGCCTCTGGTGGATTTTTCTCTACCAGGACCTACCACATCCTGATGTTTATAAACAAAATCAGTCCTCTAGAATGGAACGACCTTCCAGTGATGGGAATGAGATGAGGAAGCTATGTTACTGGCTAGGAGACCAGATGTCCCAAGACCTTTTTCGGGGAGGTGGGGTGTTGCCTAATACCAAATAACTATGGCCACTCAACTAACAGATCATTCTTCTCCCGCCTGTGCCTAATTGCTGACCTGGCTGTGGTGCTGGAAAGGCTGCCCACCACCAGCTTCCCCCAGGCAGGGGAGCCTCCATCTCCCCCATGCAGGGGGATCTCTGTCACGGCACAGGGGAGCCGGCCCAGATGTGGGAGGCCTTGCAAGGCAGCTCAGCCAGGACTTTTCCCTTGAGAACTCTGCCTCACTCCCGCCAGTTGCCTTTCCATAGGTGTATGGACTCTGCGTTTGCTTGGATGGAACCAGGTGTCGCAAGTGAAGGGGGCTACAGACAGCTGCAGGGAGGGGTGCTGTGTGGTGGTAAGAGTAGTCAGCAGAGATTTTTGGAAACTGAGCAGAGACAGAAAACCATTTTTCTCTCCTTTCCTTCTCTATTAAAAACAATCCTTCCTGGCCTCACCAGTTTCTGAGGCACGTGACAAAATTCAGTTTTCATCAGGGTCCTTTGTGTGGCATGGCACAGAAAAGGGCATTTCAGTATGTAATTGAAACTTTCTTGGCTCTCTTGCCCTCATTTTTGTGGCTTAGAGGAAGGTGTGGATTTCTTCTACTTCACCAGAATTGTTCTCCTTTTAATTCGAAATAAGGGCTTCTGAGATGCTGGATGAAATGTTCTAGAAACAGACTTTGAGTGAAAATTTTATGCTTAACAAAACGTGCTTCAGTTTCCACTTCCTTTCTGATATACAAACCTATGTGGTGCTGCTTATTAGGCAGAAATAGAAGAGCAGATGGAGGGGTATGTGGTACGGACGCCTTCTGACCACAAAATCAAAACAGTAGACCTTTTCATCTCTCGGTCAAAATACAGCCTCATCACCTCTCCTCTCAGCCAAAAAGCAACACAGAAGTGCACAGTTTGGGCCTCTTGCTGGCCAGCGGGAGTGGGGGGGGGGGGGGGGGGGGGGGTGGCGTTTTCTTGCCCTTTCATCATGGCTGGACTTTGGCGTTTTGTTCTCTAAGTGAAAACAAAAATAGCTACTAACTTGGGCTCTGACTACATTTGCTGTTTATTTAATGCTTCCCTTCCTTGCTAAAAATAAATTAGAGGTGATTAGTAAAACACACACAAACCCACGATCAATGCAATTAAAAATATATAGGTGGAGAAGGGCAAGCAGCAGGTGAGAGTCCTGCCCTCCCTGCAGGGACCAGGCCTGTGGAGTGATGTGTCTCTGCCTTACCCTTTCTCTTCTGGGGTTTTGCTTGTTATGGGCACTGACCCCTCTTTTGTGGCTGCAGTGCCATCTGGGGCTCAGTCCTCATTTAGCTCATCTTAATTTGGATGGTTCCCAACTTTCCCTGAACTGGCATTGCACGTGACTGGCCTTGTGGAGTTCTCGCTGTCTTGCTCACAGCCCACTCATAGCCAGCACAGAGGGGCCACTGCTTGAAGATGGGCGGCTCCTGAACTTGGGAGCTTCCATGAGGGCATGGAGCTGAGTTGTTCTCCAGCTACAGTTTTTGCTCAGCACTTTTTTGGGGGGCTCAGTATTATTTCCAAAATATTTTGTGTAATGATATAAGGTTTCTATCTCTTTACTTTGCCAAGTTAAACATTCAGAAGTTTTCACCATCACTTAATAAAATAAGGAACATTTTAGTATCACAGACATAGAACAGCCATTTTTATCCATAGAATTAGAACATAGATTTAGAAGCTCTAGACAGAGACATTAGGCAAGGAAAAGAAATTATTGGCTTCCAAATTAGAAAAAGAGAAGTAAAATTATCTACGCTTGCAGATGATGTGACTTATGCATAGAAAACTCTAAGGAGTTCTCAAAGTTTTCAGAGCTAGCAAATGAATGCAGCAAAGTTGCAAAATGTAAAATCAAAGCTTATAGTTGAGTTGTATTTCTATAGAATTGAAATGAACAGTCTGAAAAGGAAATTTAAAAATTCAATTTACAATCTCATCAAAAAGAATAAAATGCTTAGGAATAAACCAAAGAGGTGAAAGATTGGCACACTGAAAACTACAAAGTATTTTTGATATAAATAAATGGAAATGCATCTCTTGTTCATGGATTGGAAGACTTAATGTTGTTGAGGTGACACTACTACTCAAAGTGATCTGCAGATTCAGTGCAGTCTCTATTGAAACCGCAATGGTGTTTTTTAGAGAAATAGAAAAAAGCACTTTAAAATTTATATGAAATCTCAAGAGGCCCAAAATAGCCAAAATAATCTTGAAAAGGAGGAGCAAAGTTGGAAGACTCACACTTCCTGATTTCAAAAAGTACTATAAGCAATAATAATCAAAACAGTATGGTATTGGCATAAGGGATAGATATATAAACCAATGGAATAGAACAGAGATCCCAGAAACAAACCGTCACATGTATGGTCTATTGATTTTTCAACAAAGAAGCCAAGATCAGTCAATGAGGAATGGACACTCTTTTTAACAAATGGTGTTGGAAAAACTGGATATTCTTACGCAGTTTTGTATATTCCTGTGCAGTTTTTATTTCTAACACAGTCTAGAAAATTAACTCAAGGTGGATCAAAGATCTCAACATAAGAGCTAAAATTATAAAGTTATTATAAGAATACACAGGTAAAAACCTTCATGGCCTGGAATTAGGCAATGATTTCTTGAATGTGACACCAAAAACACAGGCAATGCAAGAAAACAATAGATAATTTGGATTTCATCAAAATGCAAAATTTTTTTGTTTCAAAGGTTACTATCAAGAGAGTGAAAAGATCACCTAAAGAATGGGAGAAAATATTTGCAAATCATTGTTTGGTAAATGAATATCTGGAATATATAAAGAACTTTTATGACTCAATAATAAAAAAACCCAATTAAAAAATGTGTTCTATATATAAAGAACTTCTATGACTCAATAATAAAAAACCCAATTCAAAAATGGGTCAAGGTTTTGAGTAAACATTTTCCAAAAGATATACAGATGGCCAGTGAGCACATGAAAAATGATCCACGTTATTAGTTACTAGATAAATGCAAATCAGAACCACAGTGATAAACCATTCCCGCTTGTTAGGGGTATTTTCTGAAAAGTGAAAAATAACAAGGGTCAGGATGTGGAGAAATTGTAATCCTAGTGCACGTTAGTGGGCATAAAAATGGTGCAGCTGCTATGCAAAACAATGTGAAAGGAATTTGAACATAGAATTACCATATAATTTGAACACAGAATTGCCATATAATCTAGCACTTCTATTCCTAGGCTTATACCCAAATGAATTGTAAACAGGGACTGAAACAGGTATGTGTACACCAATGTTCATAACTGCATTATTCATAGTAACGAAATGTCCACTGGCAGATGACGGGGTAAACAAAATGTGGTATGTACACGCAGGGGAGGGGTATTCAGCCTTAGAAAGGAATGAGGTTCTGACGTGTGCTGCATGGATGAACTCTGAGGTCATTATGCTTAAATGAAGTAAGTGGGGTGCACACAAGTCATGCACAGGGGAACCATGGATCTGGAATAAAAAGCCAGTCTTCCACATCCTAGTCAGCATCTCTTAATTTTTTTTCTTTTCAATAACAGCCTTTTTAATTGGATGGAGGTGATATCTTATTGTGGTTTTAATGTACATCTTCCTGGCTGGGTGAGATGGCATGTACCTATAATCCCAGCACTTTGGGAGGCCAAGGCAGGCAGATCATTTGAGCTCAGGAGTTCGAGACCAGCCTGGCCAACATGGTGAAACTGTGTCTCTACTAAAAATACAAAAATTAGCTATGTGTGGTAGCACATGTCTATAATCCCAGCTACTTGGGAGGATGAGGCAGAGAATTGCTTGAACCCAGGAGGCAGAGGCTACGGTGAGCTGAGATTATACCAGTCCACTCCAGCCTGGGAAACAGAGCGAGACTATCTCAAAAAAAAAAAAAAAAAGTATGTATCTTCCTGATGATTAGTGATGTTGAGTGTTTTTTCATAAACCTGTTGGCAGTTAATGTGTCTTTTGAGAAATGTCTCTTCCTGTTCTTCCCCATTTTTTAATGGGATTAAGAACGTGGAGAAAAGGGAACTTACATACACTGTTGGTGGGAATGTAAATAAGGCAGCCACTATGGAAATCAGTATGAAGTTTTCTCAGAACACTAAAACTAGAACTACCATATGACCCAGCAGTCTTACTGCTGGGTATTTATCCAAAAGAAAAGAAATCAGCATATCAAAGGGATACCTGCTCCGCTGCATTTATTGCAGCACTAGTTACAATAGCAAAGATGTGAATTAACCCAAGTGTCCATCAACTGATGAATGGGTAAAAAAAAAAAAAAAAAAAACACATGGGACACTGTTCAGCCTTTCAAAAGAATGAAATCATGTCATTTGCAGCAACATGGATAAAACTGCAGGTCATTATGGTAAGTGAAATAAGCCAGGCACAGAAAGGTAAATACTGCATGATTTCACTCATATGTGGAAGCTAAAAAAGGTGCTCACACAAAGGTAGGGAGTAGAGTGACAGATGCCCGTGTCTGGGAAAGTTGTGTTGGAGGTAGGGAGATGAAGAGAGGTTAGTTAAGGGTATAAACATACAGTTAGATAGAAGGAATGAATTCTGAGTGTTTGATAATACAGCCAGGGTGACTAGTTAACAATAATTTATTGTATATTTTAGAATAGCTAAAAGAGATTCGCAAACGTTCCCAACACAAAGAAATGATAAAGATTTGAGGTGATGGATATGCTAATCACCCTGATTTAATCATTACACATTGTATGTATGTATCAAAATATATGTACCCCATAAATATGTACAGTTGCTATGTATCAATAAGAGTTCCTCTAAAAAGTCCATCCTTCAGCAGAGGGAGTGCATTGTTGGAGGGGCAAGGGTGAGAGGCCAGGAGAGCAGGTCATGGGCTTGGCCTCCAGCATCCATAGCACGTGTGTGCCCTGGACTGGACCTGGGGAGAGAGAGGCCCGGTGGCCTGTGCCAGTTCTGCAGAGCCCAGCCAGGCCCTCCCTGCACCTCCTCTCTAAAACCCTGGGACAGCACGGGTTCCTTTCCTCTTCCCCTGACCTCCAGTGTTTCTGTTAAATTAGGTGATCTGCCTAATGACTTTTTGGTTTGCTAGATGAAACACAGGAAATAAAGCCCATTTTCCAGTTCTCAGCCAGCAGTTCTGGTCCTCTGACCACATGGCTCAGGAGTTTGACACCAGCCTGGCCAACATGGTGAAACTGTGTCTCTACTAAAAATACAAAAATTAGCTATGTATGGTAGCTATGTGTGGTACCCACAGGTGTCTGTGTGTAGTGTATCCCACATGGGGACTCGGCCAGCTGAGAGAGGGATGGACCTGCCCCTGCCTGGGGCCAGGGTCCCTATGCTGTCTCATGAACAGGGTCTGTGCTCACTGCACCCCTCAGGGTGAGGAGGGCACTGTCCACCCCTGTGGCCATCAGATGGCATGATCCCACATCTTGGCAGAGGCTGGCACCACACCCTGATGCTTTTCCATCCCAGACAGGGGAAGCAGGTGGTTGGAGAGAGGTAGGAGGATGAGGTTGCAACAGATCATGAACGCTTTGTCCTCATTTGCTGCCACCCCATGCAGTCAAGTGCCCTGATAACCAGGATCTGGCTGTCACCAGATCCAGAGCTCTCAAGGGCTGGTTTGTCCTGCACCAGTCACAGGAGCAGCCTAGCACATGTGTTTCCCAGAGCCGAGAGGGGCGTTCTGAAGCCTGGAGAAGCAGGAGTGACTACCCAGAGCTGCTGTGAGCTCGCTGTGATGGAGTTGCCGAAGTGCTTTGATTCCTCAGTTATTTCAGGCGTTGTCCTATCATGGCCTGTGCATGTCAGCTCTAGGTCAGAGGCTGTAAATGAGCAGAATGGAACCACAGGAAGAGCTAAGGGGTGTGGGCACATGCTTCAGCTGTGGGCTTCATTCAAGCATCTGTGGAAGGCAATAGCACCATGCAGACAACTGGAGCTCCTCAGTGCCCCCTGGGTGGCCCTGAACCTCTCCATGGCCCTCCCCCAAACTCTGCCCTCCTCGTGATGCTGCTGTGCGGTGGAGGTCCGGGATGTGTCATTGTCTTTTCTGGCAGAGCCCTGGAGGACAGCCTGAGCCACTCTGCAAGTCTCTGCTCCTGGCACATGAACGTGTTTGGTACATGTTTGTGCAGAAAGTGAAATTAAAATCTGCCTACTTGGTAGCTGGGCATGGTGACACACATTTATGGTCCCAGCTACTCGGGAGGCTGAGGTGGGAGGATCACTTGAGCCTGGGAAGTGTAGGTTGCAGTGAACCATGATCATGCCACTGCACTCCAGCCTGGGTGACAGAGGCTTCGTCTCAATAAAATCTGTCCACTTGGCTCATAAATGGATAGAATGTTAAAGCTGGAATAGCCTCAGGATTTACCTAGCCCAGCCCCTTGTATTACACGAAAAGAAACTGAGGCCCAGTCTCCCACTTCTACCCCTCTTGGCAGGCCTGGGGAGTGTGTGTACGCGTGCAAATGGAGGGGGTGTGGTTAGCGGGAGTTTAAACTTGGCTTGAATAGCTAATCAAGTCTATCAAAATTAGATCTTACCATGCATAGTAAAATAAGACTTGTTTGATATTATTAGTGATGCTAAAACTATATGTCACATATTAGACAAATAAGCACATTTTCAAATATACATGTGGGATTTTGATTGCATGCTGGATTTGGTCCAAGATTAAATCTGCATTTTGTTCTGATATAAAAGGGACTTGAAGGCAGTTTTTGAGATAGTGTGCATAGCAGCAGTGATGGAACTGTCCTGTGTCTGCTCTGTTCAGGATGGTAGCCACCAGCCACAGGTGACAGCTGAGCTCATCAATGTGGCCAGCATGGCTCAGGAACTGGGTTTTAAAATTTCATTTTGCCAGGCATGGTGGCTCACACCTGTAATCCTAGCACTTTGGGCGGCCCAGGCAGACAGATCACTTGAGGTCAGGAGTTCGAGACCAACCTGGCCAAGATGGTGAAACCCTGTCTCTACTAAAATACAAAAAATTAGCCAGCCATGGTGGCAAGCACCTGTAATCCCAGCTACTTGGGAGGCTGACTCGGGAAAATCGCTTGAATTTGGGAGGCGGAAGTTGCAGTGAGCTGAGATCACACCACTGTACTCCAGCCTGGGTGACAGAGCAAGATGCTGTCTCAAAAAAAGAAGAAAAAATTCATTTAATTCTAGTCAATTAAAACTGAAATTTAAATTAACTGCATGTGGCTAGCGGCTCCTTTAATGGACAGCTAGAGAATTACAGCATAACCTTATCTTTTAAAAAATCTAACTTCAAAAAGAATTTTGTGCTTTCAAAGGAAAGATTGTCTGGAAGAAGGAAGTGACTAAAGCATGGCTTTTTGACACCTGGCCTGGAGCCTTTTCCATTTACCAACCGACTAAGCTGGATGACACTGGAGTAGTCCTTTAACTTCCCTGGCCTCAGTTTCCTCTTGTGTAAAATGAGGTTCTATGGCTTCTGCTAGTTCTGAGATTCTATCTTGTCCCATTCTTGGCAATGGGATATGAAGAGCTCTATTTTAATAATAATAATAAAGGCTTATTAAACACTGGGGGGGTCCAGCTAAGTAGTCCTCAAACTATTGTACTCAGCTGGGTGGAGAGACCTGAAAGTAACCAAGAGTAGTTTCAAAATGTGGGTTTCTGGGCTCCACTTGGACCCATCGCAGGGACCGGAAATCTGCATATTAACAGGTTTCACAGTGATTCTTACACAAACATACAGGCCAGGCCAACTCCCCACTGGCGACTGAGTGGGCTGACCCACCTGGCTCACGCACACTCACCATGTGAAGTTTTCTGCTGAAAGTTAGGCCAGGGAAAGATTTCCAATGTGGGATGCTCCGTGTTCCTCTCTGGGACTTGCCAGTTGGAATGGCTTAAGTCACTTTCATGTTTGAATTTAGAAAAGCAAAAGATGACCCTCTTCTTTCCTGAAAATATCACAAACAGAAGAGCAGATGGTATATTTGTCCTAGACATCACTTAAATATTTATTTTTGTAAGTTAGTTTCAAGTTTGCTCTCCTTTCTTCCCTCCTTCCTTCTTTCCATCCTTCCGTTCTTCCTTCTGTCCTTCCGTCCTTCCATCCTTCAGTTCTTCCTTCTGTTCTCACTCCTTCCCTCCCTCCCTCTCTTTTTTTTTTCCTTTTCTTTTCTTTTCTTTTCTTTTTCCTTTTCCACAGCCATTAGAGTCCACCTGTATGTGTCAGGAGAGAGTAAAAATATCAAACTAGACACTGACACCTGTTTCTGGCCATCACTTCCCTACAAATAAAGGAAAATACTTAGCTGTTCCTCTATTTGCTCCCCTCTTCCCTCTTCCTTCTCCCCTCCCCCTTCTCCCCTCTCCCCTCTCCTGTCTCCCCTATTGCCCCTTCCCTCTCCTTTCTCCCTGTAGTCTTGACCTCCTGGGATCAAGTGATCCTCCTGCCTCAGCCTCCTGAGTAGCTAGGACTACAGTTGCATGCCACCATGACAGCTAAAAGTTTGCTTTCAAAGAGACCCTGTTCTAATCTGTTGTTGGAGCTCTCCACAACGAATCACCAAAATGCCATTTTAACATTAGAGTAGTATTTTGTCATGGAAAAATAGGCCTGAACCTGAATATCTGCATAGCTATAATATTGTCGTTTTTGACTCAGACTAAATCACTTGTTAATTTTAGGAGGAAATGTCAGAGGAGGTTATCCCCAAATAACAGTTATTATCTGTTTCCCAGGTTCATGAACCCAACTCACAGCTCTGCTTGTCAACATCTGCTGAAGGAACTTAGAAAAGACTAGCTCCTTTTACTTTTTAAAATTATAATAGTTAATGTAAGAGCAGCCATGTAAACAGATTATTAAGCTTGTTTTGAACATGACCCTGCCAACTGTTTCAAAGCTAAAGTCACATTGACTTAGGAAGGTCCGCTGTTTCATCTACAGCATCTGTGGCCCACGGAGGATCTGGAGCCCAGTGAGGTCTAATGACTCATGTGGCCCACGTGCAGTCCCCATCGTTAAGTAAGTACCCTACTGACCTCTTAAGACTTAAACCAAAAATAAACTGTAGCAACCACCCCTTTTTAAGTCCCTTTAAAGTTTAGTTTTTTTGCTGTTCTTAGGGTGACTTTGTGGCTCATCATGCTTAGCTTTTCATTACTGCTTCTTGAATCGCTACCCTTTCCTGAGTGTTTCCTGGTCTGCCTTCTTGACTCTTCCCTTGGCCATGCATCTGCTCCCTTTGTGGCTCTGTTGGCTCCTAAGTCTTTACAGGACCTTTATGTAGAAGGCATGGCACTGGATCTTTGGGGGACATTCAGCTGTACACATGCTTTGTGCCATTAAGGAGCTTGTGGCTTAGAAAGAAGAACAGCTGGTTATGGAAATGAACCAGGACTCTTACAGCTGCAAGAGAGAAACTCTAATTGAAATCAGCCAAAACACAGAGAGAAGGAAAGCCATGTGGCAGCCCAGATAACCGAGGGTCCTGAGGTAGATGCATCCACCATGATCAGGTTCATAGCTCAGACAGTGCTGTCAGGACTTGGCTTCTTTCTAGCTCTGGCCCCACCAAGCCTCCCTGTGGTGGCCTAGAAGCTCCACCTTCCTCTTCACAGGTGCAAGAGGGATGTAGGGGTCTTTGTTGCACTTCTGGGGTCTTTGCTGGGACATCTGCAGAACTCATGAGATTCACTCTGGCTGAGTGAACTGATGGCAGTGGCAGCAGTTGGATCAGACTTAGGGTCTGTGTTCTCTCCTAAAATAGAGGGGATCCCACCCAGGCCTCAGGGTCTGAAAGTTGGGGGAAGGGGCTAAGAGAAAATTGATGCCTATAGATAGAAAAAGGTCTGTGAATGCCAGGCGTGAAAAGCTACACATCCATGCCAGAAAGTCACAATACTAAGGGACTTTACAAGAGCCATAGTCAAGTAAAAACCACATGCGATTAGAGTTCTGAGGATGGAGACATTTGGAGCTATCGGGGTCTGCTTCATGTTGGGTGCTTCATGTAGGCTCCTGGGTCCATCTGGGCCCTGCTCTTCATCCCTGTCTGCTTCTCTGGGAGATTCCTGGCTCTTGGAATCGTCTGTGTACAGGAGATTCCCCTGGATCTGGCCTGGCCATGCCCACAGTGTATCCACTGACTTAATGGGATACACGGCAGCTCCCCCACTTCTGTGCTGTGCTCCCTGCAGGTCACAGGGTCCACTCCTCTGCAAGTGCCGGAATCTTGCATAGTCCCTTGAGGTCCAGCACAAGTCCTTTTTCTGGGTAGGTCACCCCCCAGCCAACTGGAGTCAACACTTCCTTCCCTTTACTCCTGCTCGCTCTGGCAATCTCCCTTGGCCCTTCTGGTTGCTCTGCCTTTCATCGGTTTGTCTGCAATCCCAGTTCCCTGTAGGCTCCATGATGGTGACCAGCATTTCTGATCTTTCCCAAATGAATACATGTTTCCCGATTGATGCATTGGTACTTTTCTTGTTCAAGGGGGTATGGGATTTACATTTGCTGTGTGTAGGAAAGAGTGGGGAACAGCTTAGTATTTTCCTTTATTTGTAGGAAAGTGATGGCCAGACACAGGTGTGAGTGTCTAGTTTGATACTTTTACTCTCTCCTGACACATACAGGCAGTCTTTAATGGCTGTGTTTTCATACTGCAAATGATGTACTTGCAATGTTTGGCAAACACTGCGCCACTTGCTTATAATACTGTCAGAAATTCAATCAGCGGCCCTCCTAGTCCCCAGGAATGTGCTTGGTGGCAGGTGTTAGCTGTGTGTGTCTATCCTCCAAGGGCTTTTATTGTCTCATTAATGAGCAGGTGCAATAAATGTGTTATAGACAGTATCTTTGTTAGTCTGAAGATGTTTGGGATGTGTGTTCTATCTCCACATGTCAGCCTGTAGAGGAAATCCAACTGTTTTCCTCAATACTCACACTTCACCCAGAACACTTCTGATACCAGATGTGTGGGGTTTTCCCACACCAAGAAATTCCCCAGTTGTCTGCCGATGCCAACTGGGTGTTCAGTTCAGTTCTGACCCCTTCTATGTGGAGCTAGTGTGGACTCTGCAGGTTAAGGGCTCAGTCTCACCAGGCTGCCCTCACTTCAGAAGCCAATTGCAAGAGGTGAGTCTTCAGGTTACCTGAAACTTCTGTGTGGCGTGGCTGCAAATCTGGTTTATCATATTAATGGAGGGCACCATAAAAGATACAGGCGAGCAGCCAGATAGAGACGTACATGGGGCAAGGTCTCGAAGGGTCCTGAGCACAGGGGCTTCTGTCCCTGTGGAGTTGGGTGCACCCCCCTCCAGGAGTGTGGATGCATTCACTAGCCAGAATCTCCCCAAACCCCATCTTGTAGGGATTTTTATGGGGGCTTCAGCACACAGGCATGTTTGATTATCAACACAATCTCCAGCCCCTCTGCCCTCTTTGAAGATGCGATATGGTACAGAAAGCTTCAAGCTTCTGGTCATGGCTTGGTCTTTCTGGTGACTAGCCTTCATCCAGGAGCCACCAGAGTCACCTCATCAGCACACATAAAAAAGGCTTCCATCACCCAGCAAATTCTAAGGGATTAGGAGCTCTGTGTTAGGAAGCTCAATCAAAGACCAAATATCAGAACAAAAGATACTCCTAGCCCCTCTGTCACTCTGGAAATTACCAGGGGCTTGGGAGCTCTGTGCCAGGAACCAGGGACAGAGACCAAATTTGTATTTTTATTATGTCACACACCTGTTCCCTTCCCCCCTTTTGGTACACCTCTTATGTAGGGCAGTTGTGAATAGAGTATGAGGAGTTTCCACGTACCCACACCCCACTTCCTCTGTTGTTAAAACCTTACATTAGCATGGTACTTTCCATACATTAGCAGTGACAGTTCTCCATTTGGAAAGCTGTAGTTTTTCTCTACCATCCTTTTTCTGTCCCAGGACCCCACACTGCATCACAGTTGTCATGCTTCCATGGGCTCCTCTGGCTGTGATAGCTTCTCAGACTGGCCCTGGGATGGTCATGGCAGGTGGATAGTGGCCCCACTGATATGGGAGGTATTTGGGATGTGGACTCTCAATTGGTTGGTTTGCATTAAAAAGGCACACTCATGAGCAAGTTGTTCACTATTCCTAGGAAGTGGCAGCCCCTCCATGGTCAGGAAGTCCCCAGATGTGAAAGCATCAGCATACAGAAAATAAGACACAGTGACTACATCTAGGTACCTCATATAACTGGAAACATAGAGTATTTTCCTTTGTGTCTGGCATGTTTTCACTTAACATCATCAAGGATCATCCATGTTTTGGTATGTGTTTAGATTTCTTTCCTATTTAAGGTGGGCTAATATTCTATTGTATGGATGGAATCCATTCAAATACAGACATTCCTCAACTTGGGACAGTTTGACTTAGGATTTTTTTGACTTTATGATGGTGCAAAGGCCATATGCTTCTAGTAGAAACCTGCAACCCTGGCTGGGAATAATGCCTCATGCCTGTAATTGTAGCACTTTGGGAGGCCAAGGTGTGGGGCTCTCTTGAGGCCAGGAGTTTGAGACCAGCCTGGTCAACATGTTGAAATCCCATCTTTACGAAAAAAATACAAAAATTAGCTGGGTGTGATGGTGCATGCCTGTAATCCCAGCTACTCTGGAGGCTGAGGTAGGAGAATTGCTTGAACCTGGGAGGTGGAGGTTGAAGTGAGCTAAGATCGCACCACTGCACTCCACCCTGGGCAATAGAGTGGGTGTCTCAAAAGAAAGAAAAGAAACTATAACCCTGTCATAAGTCAGTCTTCCACCTATGGTGGAGTTATGTCCTGATAAACCCATTGTAATGTCAGAAAATCATAAGTCAGGGACCATCTGCTATGTCACCAGCATTAAGTACATTTTTTGACTTATGATATTGTTGACTTACGATGGGTTTGTCTGGACATGATTCCATCATAAGTGCTGGAGCATCTGTATTTATTTCTAGAGAAGACAAAAAATTCCACTTCATTTCTAAATCCCCTGTGAGTTCACTGGCCAATAGGACTCCCTTTGGGGGCTTCTCCTGTCTCAGCTAAGGAACAGCTCAAAAAGGAAGGCAGCATAGGTCAAACTCATTTGTGGTAGGAATTGGGTTGAACCATGTAAGACAAAAGTGCACCCTGCTATGTGTGAATAATCGTCACAGTTCCTGAATGTCAGCATGGATGGAGCAGCAGAGTTGGCTTCTGGGACACAATTTCCATCTGCTGTCCCTGCCTGGAAGGGGGCTTGGGTGGCTTGCCCAGCCTGGACTCAGTGACCCCACCTCCTCCCCTCCCAGAGCCTGGCCAGAGAGGCTTTGCAGACATCTTGGATGAACTGTCAGGCTGGAGAAGTTCTTCATCCAGCGGCTGTTTCCTGCTCTAATTACTGCTCTTTCTTCTACGGCTGAGAGGAATTGGTGGGTGGATGTGGGAGAGGCGAGCTAATTCGATGACATTTTGACAAGTGTGTTACAATAAAAAATAACTCTCCTGGGAGAAGGTTAATGCAGTTATCACCACGTTTGTGTTGGCAGCCTTAGATCTGTGCTTGGTTGGGGCAGGATGCTTTGCTTTTCTCGTGCAGACCAAGTCTCACCTACATTCTAATGGATAGTGCTTAAATTTTTTTTCCAGAAACATCTATAAGAGTGAACATTGTGCTCTGCTCATAGATTTTTCCACTGGGGCTTTTTGCTGTATTTCTTTATTCTATGATAAGCTATTTCTTTCCACCTACTCGTTAAGTAGGCTGCTTCCCTCTGCTCTCAGATGACATGTGGCTGAGGACTTCATACTAATTCTAACATTAGCCTAAGTAAAAATATAATTAGTATTTTTAGTCGCTTCCAAATTAAATCTTAACGTGTATGCTAAAGGCAGCTACAGAGCATTTGTGATTTATTTGTTGTGTTGAATCTTCTATTTCTTGTTCTTCTCTTATTCAATTTTAGTAATGTAGAATTTACTCTAGCTGGATTAGGTATTTGCCATTTAAAAAACAGCTTTATTGAGATGTATTTCACATGCCATATAACTTGCCCTTTTGAAGTGTTCAATCTAGTGACTTGCAGTATATTCACAGAGTTGTATTCATCACCTCAATACTTTGTAAAATATTCCTTTTTATCCTTTTGAGTACTGACATGTATGAATCTGCCACATTTTATTTATCCAGCCATTAGATGATGGACATTTGGGTTGTTTTCAGTTTGGGGCTATTATGAACAATGCTGCTACAAGTATTTACGTGTAAGTGTCTGTGTGGACTTATGTTTACATTTCTCTTGTAGTGGAATGGCTGGGTCATGTGGCAACTCTGTTTAACCATTTGAGGGACTTTGGACTATTTCCTAAAGTGACTGCATCACCCCCGCCACCCAACAACATATGAGAATTACAATTCTCCATATCCTTGCCAACACATATTATGAACTCTCTTGTTGACTGTAGCCATCCTAGAAGGATCATTTTTTCAGAGTTGGAAAATGGTAGAGAGTAGTTGCTGAAAGTATTAATATGTTTCAGGTTAGTACTTATCACTTACTACCTGTGTTACCTGGCTGAGTTGCTTAATTTATCTGAGCCCTAGTTTGCCTATTGTAAATAGGAGATGGTTACACCTGTCCCGTGGGGTGCTTGTGAGCACTGACTGAGGGGGAAATGAAACAGTACAGCGTCTCCCATGCCATAATGTTCAATAAGTGTGCACCTTTCTCATCATGCCTAAGAGGAGACCAACTGTGAGTCCCTGCCCCTTCTACCCTGTCCATCCCTTCTTTTTGGAAAGGGGTGATTAACTAACAATACGTTTTAGAGAAATGTGGGATCATCCAAAGCAAAGATGAGTGGATAGGAAGCATCATCCGTGGTGATGGAACCGGCAGTTTTATGAGCTGTTTCTGGATAGTCCCTGATGATACTTAAAGGGTCCCCTAAACACAGCTGAGCCTTCCATTTTATACTTGAAAACTAAATTTTAATGCAAAATTTTATTGAGGTTCAATTTATATACAGTAGAATTCACACTTTTTGGTTTATAGTTCTGTGAGTTTGACTAACAATTGCAGTTGAGTGGGCACCACTGAGATGGGAGAGTTCCCTTACCCCTTTCTGAGACTTGTGACAGGGGTGCGGCTTGCCTACTTGTCCACCAGGGTGCTCAAACCCCTTGCAGGATGGGGAACACGCAGGCGAGTGGGTGCTGGAGCCAGGGTGGGTGCTTTTGGGCACCACCCCCGCAGCAGTGTCTAGGGGTGTGTTACCATTAATGCTCCTTTAGCAGTTGCCATCCACTGATGACTAAGTGTTAACCAGCTCAGTGGAGAGTCAGGGTGACAGCTTTTTACACCTTGTCCTCTTGGCACCCAGGTTCTTGTCCAGCATCCGGGAAGAGTCAGGTCTCACGGACTTGAAGGATGGTGAATGCAGAGATTTTATTGAATGATGGAGGTGGCTCTCAGTGGGATGGGGAGCTGGAAAGGGAGGGAGTGGGAAGATAATCTTCCCCTGGAGTTTGGCTGTCCCCGGCTGAATTCCTCTCCAACCGTCCCCAGCCGAATTCCTCTGTGTTCCAACACTTTGTCTCTTCCCTCCTCTGCTGCACTGCTCTACTTCTCTGCCTGTGGAGTTTGGGATTTTTATAGGTATAGGATGGGGGTGTGGCGGGCCAGGGTGGTTTTGGAAAAAGCAACATTTGAGTGGGAAAACAGGGATAACTATTCTCATTCAGGGCCACAGTGTCCAGGCTTGAGGGTGGGGCTTTGCCAGGGAACCACCCTCTTCTACCTATTATTTCCCTGCCTCCTATTCATACCACCACCTTGGTCAAGATGCAGAGCTCTGTGCTTTTGTCTCAGAACATTCATCAGCTGTGGCCACCCTGGCAGTCCCATGGCAGCTTTCTGTTCCTGCCATTTTGCATTTCCAGAATTCCACATAAATAGGATTACAGAGTATGTGGCCCTTGAGTCTGGCTTCTCTCATTTAGTGTAGCACATTTTTTATTGGTCTGCATTGTTTCGTCTATCAGTAGTTTGTTTCTTTTTATTGTTGCCTAATATTCCATCATATGGAGGTACTATAGTTTGCATATCCATTTAACACTAAAGGATACTTGAATTGTTTGCAGTTTTTGACAATCATTGATAAAGCCACAGTAAACATTCACATGAAGTTTTTTGTGTTAATATGTTTCCATTTCTCTTGGATAAATATTAATACTTAGGAGTAGAATTGCTGGATTATATGGTGAATGTATGTTTAATTTCCTTATAAGAAATTGCCAGATTGTTTTTCAAAATAGCTATACCATGAAATCAACAATATTTTAACCAATAATAGGCCATTGGAATCTCTGAATTTGTTGACAGTCAGTTACTAAGAATGTGCCTGTGTCTTGATACTCATGTATACTTTTCTGAATGGACTAGATTCTGAAACTTAGTGAGGATGCCAGGAAATGCACATTCCATGAACAATTCATGTAGGAAAACTTTAGGTTAAACAAAGTGAAACTATTTCTTTATTGCAGGATTCTTGGTGCCTACATGCGGCCCTTCAGGGGACAGATGAAACAGGCAATCTCTCTAAATGTTTTTGATCACAAATGTCTCATGGAGCTAGCATCCGATGGAACCAATTTCGGGGAACAGTGGGCTGGAGAACACACATTCTTCTCAGCGAGTAGCTTGTATTTTATCTGAAACATCTCCTTATTGATCGGGATAGGCTCTGTTGTGCTATAGTGACGGGCTGCCCTTGTTGACGGCTGTTTAAAACAATAAAGGTTGGTTTCTTATTTGTGCTGTTAGTTTATCTCAGCAGGCAAGGGCTCTGCTTCTTGTTAATCTCACAGAGGCGCGGGATGACAAGAGGGGAATGAGGCTGATAACACACAGGCTCTTGGAGTCTTCTGTGTGGAAGCAGCACATGCCACGTTTATTTGCTGAAACAAGTTACATCTTCACACCTGACTTCCTGGGAAATCCAATCATGACATGTTCCAAAGAAAAAGAGAAATGGAATATTGAACAGTTCTAGTTACCACCTCTGATTCTAAAGGATTCAGGGCCAACTAATTTGTCCCATTTTGTGTTTCTGTGTATTTAAGTTGTTGTATGAGTGTTCTAACCTCAGCACTTGTCACCAGATCCCAGAGTTTAACTATCGTGTGTCTTCATCGGACATCTTTAGAAGTTGCCCTGGCCCCTTCAGCCCAGTAGGCCATTGTGTTCTCCTTTATGATGAGGCAGAGCTTTAGAACAAGACCACAGAGGGATATGGTTTTAGAGTTGGGAGGGGGGCCCTGGGAGACTGTCTGGCCCATAGTTTTTAAACACCTCAAAGCAGAAGGAACCTGTCCTCTAATTATGAATTACAAGGACAGTGAGGATGTAAAATAGTTTAACTCTGAATGGTTCTGGGACAGCTGGGATTTGCAGACCAAGAATTCTCACTGCAAGGTCTTTCTTCTCCCTCTCCCCCTTCCTACCTCCTCTTTATCCACCCCAGGGATTGCTAAGGACCACCAAAGAGACTAGTTTGAGACACCCTAATCTTTTTAAAGCCTTTGTGTATATTAGCCGAGGAGGGTGACTAGGTACCATAAAAATCAGGTCACTTTTGAGAGCAAGGGGCCCTATTAACCCTCATGCCAGGACAACAGGTGTGGGTGGCACATGGGGCCATCTGGTCATCTGGAGAGCAGGAAGCAGGTGCTGTTAGAAGTGACTGGTAAGATGGCCCTGCTGGGTGTGAGAGATGCCATGGGCATGGGCCTTTGAAGGTTGTTGTTTGTTTTGCTTTTGCTGTTTTTTGGTGTCAATAGAGGGAGAGAAGGAGAGTGTACATGTCCACCGTAAAGACTGAAACTGTGCAGTACGGGCACCCCTGTGGGAAGTATGAGCTCTCATGACAACACTTGTTAGACTCTACTGAGCCCCTCTCTCCCTGTTCTTATTTCATCTTCACATGCACTCGACACTGGAGTGGGTCTCCTCTCCTACATGCTTGACCGATGAAACCTCTTAACCCTGCAAACCCAGATTTCACAGGAGAGGGTCTCCTAAGCCCACTGCCCTTACTTTAAGAGGCTGTGGGGTTTGTTTCATCTCGACCTGTTTTAATATGCATTAAGTTATTCACACTTTGGACCTCTCCAAGATCAATAGTTCATTTATGGGTGACATTTTTGGAGCTCATAATCACTGGCAAAAGAAAAAAATATTCTGGAAGTGAGAACTACCTCCCAATTACAATGTAATATACTTGCCTTTGGACCTTTTATTAATGACCAAATTCCCCTGGGTTCCGAAGTCCAGGTTGTTTCTGTAGGCCGCGCCAGGGCAGGAGAATAACGGACAATGCCCAGCAGTACCTCCAGAGTGTGTGAGCATCCCAGTGAAGCACTCTGCAGTAAAACCAGCTCCCGTGTCATTGGAGTAAGTTGTCCATCACTTCCATTTTCTTCCTCCCCAGACTTCACCATGAGCACATGACTGTGAGCTGTGTTTTTAGGAATCAGGAAAGGTGGTCTTCTTGGGTCAGTGCATTGTAGGAAATAAATGGTATATTTAGTTATGGTTATTTCTTTGCATACACTTGGCTGAAGATGACAATGAATGAGGGCTTTTTTTTTGTTGAGAAACAGGGACAGTACGATTAACACTACCACCAGAAGATGCTGCCCAAATGGGGAAATTAAGAACGCCTAAAGGTCAAGGTCAAAGAAAGGAAATCCCAGGTGATGCTGCTCCTTGTTTTATTCTTACATCCTAATATGCATGGACTGTTTCCTGTTTGCAAACTGGTGCTTCCCTGAAATGTGACAGGAGTGAGCCTCATTAGCCAGGAAATTTAATGGGGCTCTCCTCAGAGGTCAAAATTGCAGGTACAGACCCAGACCATGAAACCCTGCAATGACCTGTGCTTACAGCTCAGGGGACAAGGCATAAGTATAGCTATGGGACAGGGAGAGGCAGTCCCCAAGGAAATTTCAGCTGGCCTAAGGGCTTAACATTAAAAACCCAGGACACAGAAAGATCAGGGGAAGCTAAACTTAGAAGGGAGAGAAGGCAACATAAATGAAAGCAGTGACGTCATCTCACTGCAAACAATGTTAAAGTAAGAAATAACACTGTCAGGCTAAAAGATAAAATAGACATGGAGGAAACATATTCACAAAATAGATTTTAAAGAGTTAATATTTGTAATATATGAAGGCTCTGTTAAAAATGGTTTTTTAAAACTACTAAAACCAGACCACCAGTAGAGAATGTATAGAAAGAAGCCATAGTAGAGGAACTGACAATAATTAATGTTGGAAGACATTTATCTTTATCTGAAAACATGGAGAAATGTTTGATCTTGGTAATCAAAGAGGTACACATTGAAAAAAATGCTATTTCTCAGCTTTCAAATTAACAAAGTATGTAAAAAAGTGTGGCTGGGTGCGGTGGCTCATGGCTGTAATCCCAGCACTTTGGGAGGCTTAGGCAGGCGGATCACAAGGTCAGGAGTTTGAGACCAGCCTGGCTAACATGGTGAAACCCCCTCTCTACCAAAAGTACAAAAAAAATTAGCTGGGCCTAGTGATGTGCACCTCTAATCCCAGCTACTTGGGAGGCTGAGGCAAGAGAATCGCTGAACCCCCAGGAGGCAGAGGTTGCAGTGAGCCAAGCAACAGAGCATGACTCTGTGTCCGGGAAAAAAAAGTACACAATCTTAACAAGGACATGGAGAAGGTTAGTGGAAGATTGGTCAGATAATGCTTTTGAAAACCAGCATGATGGATTGGAAGTCTTTAAAACAAGCTTGTCCAACCATGGCCTGCAGGCTGCATGTGGCCCAGGACACGGCTTTGAATGTGACCCAACACAAATTTGCCAACTTTCTTAAAACATGATGAGATTTTTTTGTGTGTGATTTTTTTTTAATAACTTATCAGCTGTTGTTAATGTTAGTGTATTTTACGTGTGGCCCAAGAGAATTCTTCCAGTGTGGCCCAGGGAAGCCAAAAGATTGGACACCCCTGCTTTAAAATGTCCATGTCTTTGATTTAGCGAAAACATCTGGGGATCTTCCAAAACAAAATCATCCTCAAAACAAACACAAAAACAATTACTTTTTACATGAAGTTTTCATTTTAGTATTATAAAATAAAGCAAAAAACGGAGAACAACTTGGATATTATTAATAGTGTGGAGATTGCTAAATAGGCCATGGTATATGCAATTAGCTTGGTGTTTTGCAGCCCAATTTAAATGTTTTTTTTTTTTATGACTTCACGGTGGCTCATGCTTGTAATCCTGGCACTTTGGGAGACCAAGGAGGGAGGATTGCTGGAGGTCAGGAGCTCAAGACAGCCTGGGCAACATGATGAGGCCCCATCTCTACAAAATATCAAAAAATTAGCCAAGTGTGGTGGTGTCTGCCTGTAATCCCAGCTGAGGCTTGAGCCCAGGAGTTGGAGGCTGCAGTAAACCGTGATCATACCATTATACTCTAGCTTGGGTGACAGAGTGAAGCCTTTCTCTTAAAAAAATAATTCAATAATAAAATAAAATGGTTTTTATGAAAACTAATTCAATAGAAAAGTGTTGGCTCTTAAAATGAAGCAGGATACCAGATGGCATATACACTAATATCACTGTAATTTTAAAAACCTTATAAATCTATGCACAGAGACAAGGCTGGAAGACAACTACCAAAGCATTGACAGCTAGACTGTGGGTGCGTTAGACAAATTTCTCTTTTTCTGTCATTCATACATTTCTTGTTTCTTATGTCTGCTTTTGTGTGTGCGTATGCGTGTGTGTGAGACAGTCTTGCCCTGTTGCCCAGGCTGAAGTGCAATGGCACAATCTCAGCTGGAAACTGGAAACTTTGGAGGGAAATTTTTTCAGGAACTCTTTTTAGCATTATGGATGCCACTGTTTCAGAGTGTCCTAAACTCAGAGTGTAATGAATGGAGGAGGAGAGCACTCATAGGATGGTCTTACTGCACAGAGGACTGGATGCCCTTGCTGCTCAAGCCTTCCTTTCCCCAGGAGCTCCTGCATGCTTGCATCCTCTGTGGCTCTTGCAGTATGGTGGAGAGGCCCCTGATGGAACCCAGCAAGGGGTGGTCTGCCTTGGAGGACAGCAGCCAGCGTGGGGGGCAGTCCCTTCTCCCTGTCCCAAGGGAGGATATAGCTCCACTGTGGTCACTGGCTCTATGCGAAGGGGTGCATGCATCAGAGGGACAGCGGATGAGAGGGCTCTTCAGTTGACTTTTCTATTTCCAGTTCTTTCTGTCCACAAGAGGAAAAACTACTGGTAGATAGAACAATGCTAAATATAATAAAAATAAGCAAGTTCTCCGGGTTCATGCAGTGCCAAATGTCAAAATGGTTGTGTATAGAAGATGTGTAAGACATGTCTCTCACAAGAGTCCCAGAGCTCAGGACTCTGAGCACTTGAGGTTCCCCGGACTTTCTTCCCTGCCTGTGAGCCCTGCATGGTGCTCTGAAGAGAGCTGGGGTCCGTAAATATGGATGGCAGACAGCTCGCCTGGGTTTCTCACATGGATTTTGTTTTCTTGGGAGCCTCTGTAAGGAAGTGTTTATCAGTTCCTGGGGTCATTTCCAAAGTAGGCGTTTCTTTCTCCTTACACAAAAATGAACTGAATAAGAATAAGGATACAGTTTTCTAGTGAAAATTGGAGCCTTCCCCACTCCCAGCCTCCAACAAAGTAAAAATTTCTTAGAACAAATGGACTATACTTTCTGAAGTAATTCTGAATTTTGCCCCATATTTGACTCTGCAGTCTGATGAGGGAAATGGGGTTAGTGGGCAGATAATCCTTGTTTGCACACATGAGACTGGGTACAGAGCCAGGCAGGATCATCTAGGAAAGCAGGGTGGAATTAGAGGCTGAGGAAGGCACTGCTTTTTAAGAGCTTTCTTGGTGGAGTAATAGATTTCAGGAGAGAGGCTGCTCTGCCAAGTGCTGCATCTTAAATGGAGCCGAATGCAGAGAGGAGCTGGCGGCACTGCCCAGGGAGTCCCTTGTCTTTGGGAGGGGGTGTTTCACGGCCACCTGCCTTTCCTCACCACAGCTCACAGCAACTTCCAGAATTTCCGATGGTCTCCTTGGAGGCTTAGAGAAATGTGTGCTGAAGGTGAGGAGTCACTCAATCACTGGCAGCCAGGCAGAGGTGACTGATGTGGGAAATGTGCTCTAGTTATAGTGGGGCTTGCAAGGCAGCTGCCTGGGTATCCTCTGCGGAGGGCTCGTCGGCTCACAACAGATGAGTCACTTGCCTGTAGTGGCGGCTGTGGCTCTGGCCCAGACTCTTCTCTATTTTCTTATGCGAGTAAAGGCTGTTGTATTGCACAGTAGATGAACCACATCTGTGGATTCTGGGCTTGGCCCTGCCCTCTCTTCTTGTGGAACCATGGGTCACCCATTTACCACCTGTGGGCCTCAGTTTTCTCACATGCAAAATCAGGGTTGAAGCCAGGCACGGTGGCTCACGTCTGTAATTCCAGCACTTTGGAAGGCCGAGGAAGGCAGATCACTTGAGGTCAGGAGTTTGAGACCAGCCTGGCCAACAAGGTGAAACCTCATCTCTACTAAAAATACAAAAAATTAGCTGGGCATGGTGGCGCATGCCTGTAATCCCAGCTACTCGGGAGGCTGAGGCAGGAGAATCCCTTGAACCCAGGAGATGGAGGTTGCGGTGAACCAAGATTGCACCATTGCACTCCAGTCTGGGAGACAGAGTGAGACTCCATCTCAAAACAAATAAACAACAGCAAAAACTAAAACCAGAGTCAGGGCTGGGCTTGATGGTCCCTATCAGTAGCAGAGTACCCTGGTGTGACACTTTGACTTGTAGATAAATGTGTTTTTCATTGCTGCAGTTTCAAACCTTCAGCTTCTCTAGTATCCCCTGCCACTGGTGGATTATTTCACACAAACCAGAGAGGCCATTAGGTGAGAATGCCTTCATCTTCCCTCCTTCCCACCTCTGAGCATCCTTCTGTTTCCTTCTGAGGTTCTTCCTATTTCCTCCTGTCATCCTTCTCCTCTCTAGACCCTGAGAGGGTTTCTCTTCTCTTCTAAGGCGACTTCTTCCTATTGGACTCTTGACACCCTCCCCCAACTCTGCCCTTGGGAACTTGATCCTCTCTCTCTCTCCCTCTCTCTCTCTCTCTCTAGTCTGTCTTGTTCCCCGCTTCTTTTCTCACAGTCCATCTTATTTCTCCCCCACCTCCTTATAATCCACATCCAAATAAGCCCTGGTCTCCCCAAAACCCCATGCCTCCCTTTTGACCAAAAAGAACTCTATAAGGCATCAGAAGAAGAATTACTAAAACTATATGTTTAAAATAAGTAGCCTTAGTAGTAAGCTCTGAGAATGAGAAGGCTCATTGTCTAATAAGTTAATAAAAATTAGTTGACAGTCAATGGTGACAAGAAGAGAGCGAGACAAGTTTGCACTTCTATACCTCAAAACGAAAACTCTGAAAAAGCAGTTTGCCTCTTTGACCTAGCAATTCCAGCCTGAGTCTGACAACATCAAAAAAGACAAATGCATTTGTAATAATGGCCATGATGAGAGATGGAAGGATATTGGAGCATTTGAAGTGAAAAAAAAGGATGTAAAATTCATCTTGTGGTGGGACCCTCTCCCCTTTTCCAGTGCCATAGGGGTATAGATGCACTGGGAGAAAATATGGCTGGAAGGAACACTAGGAATGTCTTTTTTTTTCTTTTTATCTTTTGAAATTTCCTGCATGAGCTTGTATTACATTTTGTTGGCAGAAAATCAGATTTATAACCATCCTTCCCACACAACCTTCTTCCCTCCCATTCAGCCTCAGGCGTTGACCTTTGGCTTCAGGCACTGAACTTTGGCTTGGTTCGGTGAGCTCTGCTGGAAAGGCCCCTGGGACCCCCTGTCTCCCAAGGCCCCTGGGACCCCTTGCCTCGCCAAGGTGAGGGTTCGCCAGTTCTGTGCCCCAGCCTCCGTAGTCCCTCTTCTCTGGCTTCTGTGTCTGCCAGTTTCCTGTCCCCCAACTGCATGTTTGCCTAGTCTCTTGAAGAATCTTTTTATTCTGCTTGGACCTGAGACACAATGTTCTCCAGAGTGCTGCTCTTATGGTGGCTTTCCTGGCCTGACACCTGTGAGTGATCAGGCTGGGACGGAGGATTCTGTTTCCCGGTCCCTCCTCCTGCGTGGCTGACTCTGGTGTAGACACGGGTGTCGTAGGTAGCCTGCTACACAGGATGGCTCCCTCTCCGCTCTCCTCCTGTTTGCCCTGATCACGGTTCCTGAGGAGCCACTTCCCCTCTCGTCTGTGTTGCCCTCCTAGCTTAGGTGGCACCTTCTCTTGTTGTTCTCAACTTTGGCAGCACCTTGGCACCATCCAGGGAGCTTTGTAGTCCTGAGGCATGGGCCCCCCCAGGCAGTTTTAAGGTCACTGATTGGGTGGACAAGTCGGGAAGCTCCCAGCTGAGTCTGCCGGCAGCCACACCGAGGACCCTCTCTCCTGTCTGTGTCATGCCTTGTTGTAGACGGTCACACATGTAGAGAAGCCCGTGCCTAGAGTCCTGGGCCTTGGGGCTCAGGGATAGGGCCAGGCCTTCCTGCTGAGCAACCCCGCTGACACAGGCACTGATTTGGCAGCTGGAGAAGCGGGGAAGATGGCAACAGGCCAAGTGGGAAGCCTGTGTCTGCACTGGCCACCGTGCCCCAGGTGGGTCTAGCCCAAGGAGACCTCCTGCCTTGACTTTTCCCTACTGGGCTGTGCCTACCTTGTGAAAACCCCAGTAAAATCAACCCAGTGGCTGCTTGGCCAGACAGTCAGGACATGTTTCCTGAGCCCTGCTCTGGGCTCAGAGGTTTGGAAGCCACAACTGGGCCTTGATCTTCTTTTCCAGTGATGTCCTCAGACTGGGGGGTGGCAAGCTCAGAGAAGATAGGTACCCTCACTTTGTGGCCCAAATAGAGCTATAGGGCCTTTTTCTTCTGCTTCAGAATATCTGTTCTCACAAAGGGAACTAACGTCCAAAAACCTCACAGAATAGCATTAGGAAATCAGGAATTGCAGCCAAAGGGACCCTTGTCCTCTGTGTGAGGCTTAGTGGGACTTCTGTGACTCATGGCTCTGTTATTCTGAGTGTTTGAGACTATTAAGGAAATGGAATGTAGAGTGTCGTGATTTGTGAGAACAATGAAATAGGCTGTTCATATTCCTGTAGCATCAGCAGCAGATGAGATGGGAGGTGTTGTCTTTCAGGCAGACAATTGAGAGCAGGCTATTGCCTAGTTCAGGTGCCTGGTAGGGCTGAGGAAAGCTTCTTGGGGAGGTCTGAGCAGTAGCCAAGAGGCCTGCAGATTCCTCTCGGGAGAGGGACCCATCAGCAACTTCCAGTCCTGGGCCAGAGACGGTGTCAGCCGCACCCTGCGTGGATCCTCAGACCCCTGTGTGCTTTCACAGCCCTGAGACTCAGTGTGCTTGGTCTCCTTCTGTTCACCCCTTACCAGATATTCCAGGGCACAGCTAGGGTGGCTGTCCTTACTTCTTGCATGGAGTGTGTGGTGGCAAACGAGGAAGGGATTTTCATATTCTGCTAGTGTGCATTCCAGCAAGGGGGCCAGTGAACAGGAAATGCTCATGAAAAAAGTCAGATGGGGCAGATGACATACAGGTAATTAACACCATGGGATCATGTAATGGAGAATGACAGAGAATGATTTTTATGTTTGGTGGCCGGGCAACATTTTTAAAGAGATGGTGTCTAAGCTGAGAGCTAAAGATGTGAGTGGTGAGAAGGGGCCAGGGAGGCAAAGATCGGGCGGTTCGCCTGGTGCGGGGGACTAAGGAGAGATTGAGCGTGGTGTTTTCAAAGAACCCCAGGTGGGCCTGAATGGTTTTGCAATCCAGGAAAGGAGTTTGGGACATATTCTGTCTGCATTGAGAAGTCATTGAAAGGCTGTAATCAGGACAATACGTGATCTGGTTTGCTTTAGAAAGATCTTGAGTGAGTAAATAAATGAGTGAGTGGTGAGTGAGAGAGGCTTAGACACCAGCAGAGCTGGTGCCACCGCATATGCAGCACAACAGCATGGGCACTTGGTGGTTCTGTTTGCCCTGCCCTGCTCATATGCTCACAGGTGAAGTTTTTGCCACTAACAGTGATCATTAGACAGTGTGTTGGGTGATTGCAGCAAGGGTATTTTCTCTATTGGTCCTAGATTGCCTAGAATCTTGATAGAAAGAATAGTTTTCCTTGAACTTAAAATTCAGCAAATCCTCTGTAGCTATTTTTTCTGTTTTCCTTGTACTGTTTGAAGGATGTTCTATTTATGGACTGCAAAACAATAGATTCTAATCCGAGCTGGAGATAAAACATGAGGGGAGCATAAAACATTTGAGAAGTACAGACGAGGCACAACAAAGCATGATGCAAAAGCTTCTTTAGGAAAATGTGCACATTTTGCATCTAGGAGCAGCTTAGAAAAGCGACATAGAGCAGAATTGTCCTAATATATAAACCTAAGGTAGTATTACGAAAGTAAATACTATATTCAGTCCTCAGGCAAACCATCAGTACTGGTTTTCACCCATGAATGCAATGCTGTCTTCCTGATATGTTGGAACTGCCCCAGAAAAAATGCCAAATGTGAGATTGAAAATTAAATTTATAGGGCCCTAAGCTGTGTGGAACTGTTTCTAAGATGAGAGCTGTTCCACCTAATAGTTGCTATAGGAATAAGCTAGCAGGATGAGGAAAACCCAAGAATGCTGGTTAGTAGGAGAAGATATTGGAGTTTCTGTTAGGCAAACGCAGGGAGGAAATATGGAGATGGTATTATCTGCAGCACTGAAAATCACAGCCTCCAGAGAGGGGAGTCAAAGTCACTCAAAACCTCAATGCCTGGGCCCTTGAGACAGCCCGTGGCCCAGGGCATGTGCTTCTCCTGCTGCTGGCCTTGGAGGGGTGGCCTGAGAACAGCCCTTCCTGCCTAGGCCAGGGGAGATTTTACACACCTTGCCTACTGCAGCCTGTGCTGTCATCATATTCTGCAGGTTGTGGACACGAGTTAGAAGCAAGACAAGGTTGGCTGACCCTGAGCTTGCCCTTGGGTTTCAGACTTGAGCAGGTACCAGTGTCTCTAAGGAAGGGAGCACAGTTCTTGCTGTCTTTGTTGTTGGATGGCATCCCCTTTAAATGTTTAGTCCTGTTGTCTGGGCAGCCTTGTGCTGAGGGACCCATTGCTGAGCAGAGTCTGGCCACCTCTTAGCAGATGGAAGGAGAGCCCCTGCGCCATCTCACTGGACGCTCCCCTGCAGGGGCCCAGTTGGGGTCTTGCCACGTGGCCTCAGTGCTCCTGATGAATGTATAGCCTTTGTCTCTCCAGGGTCATCTTGTTGACTGCTCTGAGGTTTTCAGACCACAGAGAAGGGAGAAGAGCTGTCCACTGCCATGGTCAAGGTGAGGCCCATGCCTGTGGTCATTCCTTCTGTCCCCAACTTGGGGACAGTGTCAAACTCTACTGTAAATGGACTCCTCTCTTGGTGCTTGCATGTAATTTTTGTTTCTTTGTGGTTTTAGTCTGGATATTCAGACCCTCAGAGTCTGGCAAAATAATTTGCACATTAGTTCTTCCTATGTGGGTTATTTTCCTTTCTGTCAACTAGAAATAAAACGTAAATTTTTTTTTATTTTTATTGGACAAACTGTACCTCTAGCCTGATGTTATTATAAGAACTTGGGCTTTGAGGAGACGAATTTAAGTCTATATGTAAAATAACTTTATGAGTTTTAATGTTTGCTTCTTATCCCTTGAACTGAGACCATATTTGTTAAGATTTCCCTCAGAAGTTGGCCACAATAAATATCTTAACAAATTTAGGAAATTCATTGTAAGTCATCATTTTTGCTGTAATTCCTGAACTTTCAGATTTTCTGGTTCAAGTTTCCTCAGGGGACTCTCAGATTTTTTTATGGAGTTTGTAAATCCATTATGAGAGATTGAACCTAGAGTACTTAACACTTGAAATCTAGAGTCCTTAATGCAATCTGGGCATCCTTTACTGGACTCAGGAAATCCTTTGAGGGAACAAACAAAATACCGCTATAATGAATGTCTCTAAGCTGGCTTGTTCACAAAAAAACCAGTGTGGTGAAGCAAAAAAGAACATGAATTTTTGAAATCAGGACACCTGGGTTCATACTTCAGTTTTACACCTAGGACTGTGACAACATTGGGCAAGTTACTTAGCTTCTTTGACTTCTGTTTCTTCATTTGTAAGGTGGGAGGATGCCTACTTTGCAGGACGATTGTGAGGTTGAAGGAGGCTGTCTTAGGCTTTTCAGGCTGCTGTAACAAAATTCCATAAACTCAGTGGCTTATAAGCCACAGCAACTTATTTCCCACAGTTCTAGAGGCTGGACATCCAAGATCAAGGCACTGGCACATTTGCTGTCTGGTGAAGACTGGCTTCCTCATTCACAGACAGTGCCTTCTCACTGTGTCCTCACTTGGTAGAGGGGGCAAGGCAACTCTCTGAGGCTTCTTTTTTTTTTTTTGAGACAGAGTTTTGCTCTTGTTGCCCAGGATGGAGTGCAATGACATGATCCCGGCTCACTGCAACCTCCGCCTCTTGGGTTCAAGCGATTCTCCTGCCTCAGTCTCCCAAGTAGCTGGGATTACAGGCGTGTACCACCACACCCAGCTAATTTTTGTATTTTTAGTAGAGATGGGGTTTCACCATGTTGGTCAGGCTATCTCAAACTCCTGACCTTGTGATCCGCCCACCTCGGCCTCCCAATATGCTGGGATTACAGGTGTGAGCCACAGCACCTGGACTCTGAGGCCTCTTCTATAAGGCACTAATCCCATTCATGAGGGCTCCACCCTCATGACCCAGTCACCTCCCCAAAGGCCTCAGCTCTTAATAGCATTATTTTGGAGGTTAGGATTGAACATATGACTTTTGGGGTGACACATACATTCAGTCCATTGCATAGTCCAAGGAATATTATACCTAACAGGATGGCTGGAAAGTGCAGATGTTCCACCACTGTAATCCCCTCCAGCCTTCCCTTCCACACAGCAGCCGGTGTATCTGCCTGCAAGTGTCTCATTTGATACCTGTGTGTGGAGTTAATGTGCCTAGTGGAATTGCCCTGGCTCGTCCTGAGGCTGGATGTCTCTGCTCAGATGGACTGGGAGGCAGTGGGGATACCGGGGTAGAGACAATACCTGAGCCTGGAGAGCCTCGCTTGCTCTGAATTGAACTGGAGTCAGACACCCTGGCTCATCTGCATGCTTCTGTTCTGACAGCGATGCTGGGGGTGTCTTCCTTCCATTTGATGAGTGTATTTGACACAGGCTTGATGCCAGGACTCCTCTGACTTAAGGTTACAGGCCAATGCTGCAGCTCAGCCATGAGGAAGAGTTCCCAGAGCATGAGGAGGACTCACGTTGCAGGATGCTCGTTAGTTTCTTTCTGGTCGGACCTTCACTTTTTGAGATGATGTGACATCTTTCCTGTAATCACAACTACATTCAGCTGTAAAATCATTTTAATTCTTTATTTTCCCATATTTGGGGGACTATAGTTCCACAAGCTTATGGATATTATCCAGAGACATGAAACATGAAGATTGGGTTTGCAGAAGACAAGGGAGCCATGAGATAACAGAGAACAGAATGAGGCCACACCCCACACAGATGGCCACAGGTTTGGTGCTGCAGTGAGTCCTTAATGTCCTGCAGTCAGTGACAAACCAAGGATGGCTTTCAAGAGCTTTCTGGAGCCCTTTCTCCAAATCCCCACAGCCCCTTCCACATACCGCCTACTAGTCTCTTAATCAGTTTACTTCCTGAGTAACCCAGCACACTTCAAAGGCCAACTGAGCTCCCAGACGAGCCTTGCACATCACGGCTCCTGACCCTTCCTCTGAAGATACTGCTGGGAAGTTTTTGTGCAAAGCCATTCTTTCCGCCTTAGACCGGCGTGGGTAGTTACGTGTCAGTCCAGCGTGCTGTATTCCTCTTGTGCAGAAACTCTTGCCTGGTTCCGCTTGGCAGTCTCTCTTGATAAACAAAGGTGTCAGTGTCCTTAACAACTCACAGTCGACAGACTGGCTGCATTAGCTCTTCCTTTGTTAGTTTCCGATTGCCAGCGAAGGAGAACATCTTTATGGTTTTTTCTATATCAATTTGGATTTGCTGCAAAACAGACAACCCAAAAGAGGCTTAAAATAATATCCATTTATTTAGCTCACAGTTCTGTGTGTTGGCTGGGATTACTAGGGCAGCAAAGATGGCCTGGGTTCCTCTCCACATTGTCTCTTATCCCCCAAAGGCTAGCCTGGGCTTCTTCATGTGGTAGACTGAGGGTCCCAATAAGCAACAAGAAAAGGTGGACTCCAATGTGCAAGCACTTTTTAAACTTGCATCTGCATCATAATTGTTGTCTTATTAGCCAAAGGAAGTCATGGTGCCACCAAATCTAGAGGCAACTTTGGATGGAACGTTCTAAGGGGCTGAATCCAGGGGACATGAATCAATTGGAGGCTGTTATTGTACAATCCAACACAGTGTCCACTGCCTGCTTTCTTTTGATTTTTGATCTTTCATATTAACAGGAATTCTTTGATCGCTATGTGTGTTGATTTCAGATGAATAGGAGTTCTTAATTTCAATAAACAAGGTCCCTTCTATCAACCTTTTTCCTCTCTAATGTGTTCATTTTGGCTATTGTTTTAACAATATTCTCCACCCTTGAAGCCATACAGATATTCTTCTGTATTGTTTCCGGAAAGTTTTATGATTTTGCCTCTTGTGGTTAAGTGTCATTCTCATTCTTTTCCTTTTGGTAGGATAATTGAGAAGCGTTTTTATTAGGTAAATTCCATTTTCTCACCACGTCAAGGTCATTTTTGCAGGCCTGCTCTGCAGGTGATATTTTCCATGTGAAATTACATGAATGTTACTACCCTGTAGTTAATTCCAGTCTAAGACAATTGCAATGCAGACAGAAACCTTGAGACATTAGTCCACCAAACATGTATATTAAATAAGTTTGAATATTTAAGTGCGAGCAGATAATTCGTACATTTGGTGAGTGAAGAGAAAAATGAAGTACAGCATTTTTTTTTTTTTTTTTTTTTTTTTGTTAAGACTGGGTCTTGCTGTGTCACCCAGGCTGGAATGCAGTGATGTGATCATGGCTCACTGCAGCCTCCAACTCCTGAGCTCAAGTGATCCTCCTACCTCATCCTCCTGAGTAGCTGGGACAATAGGTGCATGCCACCATGCCCGGCTAATTTTTAATTTTTTGGAGAGACAGGATCTTACTATGTGGCCTGGCTGGCCTTCAACTCCTGGCCTCAAGCAGTTTTCCTATCTTGGCCTCTCAAAGGTTTGACTGCAGGTGTGGGCCACCATGCCTGGCCAAGAACTACATTCTTTAACTTGATCTAAGCAAACCCTTCCCCTCCACTCCCACCCAGTTGTTTCTTCAGGTTTCTGTTGAAAAGTTATTTGGTAAAAGAAGAGGGCCTGCACAGTGATTTTTAAGATGGTGGGAAGGAAACCTAACACATAATCTTTGCAAAAATCCCCCAGCAAGTTAGTATTATTGCCATGGCCCCATGAGGAAACCAAAGCTCAGAGGAGGCTGCCAGAGGCTTGGCTGAGGGGACGGATGATCGGTTCTCTGGTGAGGTCTGGCTGAGCTTCTGTGATATCTGCCTGCTTTCCTTGGGTCTCTGGAGAATTGTGAGCAGGAACCCTTCCCTCCTGCACCGGATCTCTTTCTACAAAATTTAAGTCAGTGAAATATAAATGAAAACTTGTTTTTACCATGACTGACATGAGTGTTTTTGAGGGCAAAACAGTAGGTGTTCCTTTCTTTTCTTTTCTTTTTTTTTTTTTTTGTCTAATTAGAATTCTTGGTTTTTTTCTGTCCTTAAGGTTTTTCTTCACTACTAGGAATGATCCCTAAGGTTTTTATATAATTCAGTAATTTGTATTTACTGAAAGCACCTAAGAATTATGAGAATTTTTAGAACACTGGAAGCCCTGGGGAAAATATCTCTCCCATTGCTGGTGGGACAGAGCCAACATGGGGTCTCCTATACATGCACGAGCTTACAGTCTCCCTTAGC
Organism: Sapajus apella; assembly: GCF_009761245.1. Classification (NCBI taxonomy): domain Eukaryota; kingdom Metazoa; phylum Chordata; class Mammalia; order Primates; family Cebidae; genus Sapajus; species Sapajus apella. The sequence goes on from NW_022437074.1 coordinate 3,421,678, forward strand.
TCTGAATTCACCGTTGAGCTTAGCAATGTCAGCTTATATGATATACGACTTCTTTTCTTCATGAAACCATCATCATAATAAATTTTGATATACTCAGAAAACGTACCAGGTTTAAATATTTATGGTTATTAAAATAAATGGAGTAATAATGGACCGGATTTTAAAGGATCTAGAGTTTTACCTTTCTTCTTTTTCAAAACATGGTAAATACAGAAAAACCTTTAACAAAATAATTACAGTATAATAATAATGGTATGTTTTCTGGGCTAAATTTATAAAACTTTTCAGTATGAGGCAAATATAGAAAACATATTTATCTAAAAGGAGGACCTAGAAGCAAACTACTAAAACTTGCCAACAACTTCTGTGTTTGTTGTAATTTAGTAATTAGCTATTTTAGAATTTTTAAGAAGTGCTTCAATAGGAAATTAGGATTTTTAGAATGTTGAAGCCCTGGGGAATAATTACATCCAGTGCTGTTTAGGTAGAACAAAAAATCAAATCACTTACCTGGAGTAAATCCCAAAAGTGAAACCATTTTAAAAATTATATTTTTAAAATTTCTAAATTAATGTTGTTCATTTGGGCATATACATTGTATTCTGCATAGTTTGGTTTTTTTTTTTTTCCCCCCCTCATTCTGTTGCCTGTGCTGGAGTGCAGTGGCAGGATCTTGGCTCACTGCAACCTCCACCTCCCAGGTTCAAGTGATTCCCCTGCTTCAGCCTCTCAAATAGCTGGGATTACAGGCACCTGCCACCATGCCCAGCTAATTTTTGTATTTTTAGTAGAGACGGGATTTCACCAAGTTAGCCAGGTCTCGAACTCGTGACCTCAGGTAACCCACCCGCCTTGGCCTCTGAAAGTGCTGGGATTGATTACAAGCATGAGCCACCACACCCAGCCCAACTTATCTTTAATAAAGAATTAGAGGCAAGACACCGGGCCTACCTTGGGAGCATCAGTGAGGCCATGCATTCCGTTCCAAGGCATCTGTGAGCCTGTGGCGTAGACACCATGAGCAAAGAGCTCACCCTCCTGAGTTGAAAAAATTTATGGACAAGAAGTTGCCATTGTAATTAAATGGTGGCAGACATGTCCAAGTAATATTGCAGGGATTTGATCCCTTTATGAGTCTTGTGATAGATGAATGCGTGGAGATGGTGACTGTGGGCAGCGGAACAGTATCGGAATGGTGGTAATACAAGGAAATAGTATCATCATGTTAGAAGCCTTGGAACAAGTACGAATAAAGCTGTTCAGTAGAGAAACCCATGTCCTCTCTCCAGAGGGTCCATTTTACTATGATGTAAAAATTAGGTCGTGTACATTTTCATATTAGACTTTTTGTTAAACTTTTGTCATAGTCAGAAAAAGAATTAGATATACTAAAAAATACTAAATATTTAATATTTTTAATACCAATTTTCTAATCCCTTTAAAATACATAGTGAGTTTTAAGAGGATGGATTCTAAGGAGTTCTCAACTTTATATTCTTAAATAGGCAAAAATACCCCCCAAATAAAACAAGATAAAACTTTCACCAGACGCAATGGCTCATGCCTATAATCCCACCACTTCAGGAGGCCAAGGCAGGAGGATCACTTGAGCCAAGGAGTTAGAGATCAGCCTGGGCAACACAGTGAGATGCCATCTCTACAAAAAAATACAAAAGTTAGCTGGGTGAGGTGTCACTGGTCTGTAGTCCTAGCTACTCAGGAGGCTCAGGTGGGAGGATTGCTTAAGCCTGGGAGGCAGAGGTTATAGTGAGCCAAGATTGCACCACTGCACTCTAGGCTGGGCTACAAAGTGAGACCTAGTCTTGGGAGAAAAAAAAGGGGGAAAAAAACCAAAAAAAACTTTCAACATTATAATTTAAAAAGATGTTTTAGGCTTCATTTAGAAAGTTTACATCGTTTAACTGAAGCAGAGTTTATTTTTCAGAGGAGTATTTGGGTGTAAACTGTCCAAATTTTCTGAACTTAATGTTTACATCTGAAACTGATTCCTCAGGTTCATTTCATAAGCTTTGTCTTTATACAGGCCTTCAGTTTTAGCTTTATCATGGGTTGATCAGCTGTCCTGGTGTTCCCAGGACTGAGGAGTTTCTTGGGAAGTGGGACTCTCAGTGCTACAACTGGGGACATTTCAGGCAAGCTAGAATGACAGAATGAGTTAAAATGAGGTTATGTCTCAATAAACCCATCAGTAGTTGGACGTATTATAAGTTGAAAATGCATGTAATACACCAAACCTATGTAACCTCATAGCTCAGCCTAGACTACCTTAAATGTACTCAGAACAACCTACATTAGGCTAGCTAATGTAATTAGCCTACTCTTGGTCTGAATCATCTAACACAAAGCCTGCTGTGTAATTAAGTGTTGAATATCTTTGTCATTTACCGAATACTGTCTTGAAAGTGAAAAGTAGAGTGGTTATATGGGTATGTGAAGCACGGTTTGTGTATTGTATTGTACTATCATAAAGTAGAAAAATCCTAAGTCAGCCCATCATAAGCAGAGGACTGAAGTAGGGGACAGACTCTAGTCAATCACCCTATTCTTTATGAGCCTCAAAAAGCAAAATCCATTAGTTTGAATTTAGACTCACATGTCTAGCCTTTAATTTTGTGTGTGTGTGTGTGTGTGTGTGTGTGAGCTGGAGTCTAGCTCTGTTGCCCAGGCTGGACTGCAGTGGCACGATCTTGGCTCACTGCAACCTCCACCTCTCAGGTTTAAGTGATTCTTCTGCCTCAGCCTCCTGAGTAGCCGGGATTACAGCCACGAGCCACCATGCCTGACTAGTTTTTGTATTTTTAGTAGAGATGGGGTTTTACCACGTTGGCTAGGCTGGTCTCGAACTCATGACCTCAAGTGATCCACCCGCTTCAGCCACCCAAACTGCTGGGATTGCAGGCATGAGCCACCGCACCTGGCCTAGCCTTTAAATTTGATTAAGGTGCTTTGATTGGTTTATTTCCTTGGAAGGCAAAAGTGTTTATAAAGAAAGAGTCCCCAGGATAGGCTGTGCCCATGTGGCTTCAGGACATGGGCACTGCTTTCCAGGTGGGCTGGTGAGGGCATTTTTTACTGCTCAACTCTCACGTTTCCCAGGCTTGCTATTTTTTTCTAATCCAGGCAACAGAAACATTGCTTGTGTCCATGATTTTCATGCTGGATCTAAGATATTGAGGAAGCAAATTTTTATTCTGACTGATGTAACAGTCTTTTGGTTTAGCCTGTGCTCAGAGCTGTGCTTCGAATTTTGATAAAAATGGTTGTATCTGGGTCACTTGGAAAAGAATTTGGCTGTCTGGAAAATAGAAAATATAATAGAACAGGTGGCTATTAAAACACCAGGCCAAGTGGAGACCACAATTTCTCTTTGATTTAGATGCAAAGATTACTATCTAGATTGACACACCATGATTTATAATTTGTAATTTAAGAAAATAATTGTTCAGGGAGCAGAAACCAGAAAGTAATATATGAGTATTTTGTCTTGAACTGCATTTTCTTCTTTCTAAAACCATTAAACTCTTTAATTCCCCTCCCACAGCTCTTAAGGCTGTCAAATATAATGGGAATGGTGCCTGGCCCCTGAGTTGTGTAGGTTATATGCTGTACAACTCAGGGGCCAGGCATCAATCACATCACATTTATCCTAGATTTGTCTTGAAGGGTGCTTTTTCTGACTTACATGAGAATTTCCCTGGGTTAGTGGCAGCTGGCATGACTGCCTCCCAACCACTCTAGCAAGGACACTTAGAGAAAAACATGAAGGAAATCACATTTTTCTTCTCCTGACATTTTATATAGATTTCTTTACTCCAGACCTTTGGATGTCTGACCTGAGGACAATGAATATGTTTTTCTAGAGTTTTTAACATGCAGCAGCAAGGTGGCTTAGAGTGCAGGCCCAGAGTCAGTGCCATAATTTTCTACCTGTATAATCCTGGGCAAGTTGTCCGCTCGGTGCCTCTGTTTCCCCATCTGTAAAATGGGGGCAGTACATTCCTCATTGGGCTGTTGGGGAGGTTAAATGGATTAATGCTGTAAAGTACTTAGAATGGGGCCTGACACATTGTATGTAAATCTTACCAGCCTCATTCAGCTTTGACTCTGACACTGAGCTGATATACTCCTAGGTCTGGCAACACAGCATCTTAGATGCTGATTAAAACTTAAGGCACATGTGAAGAACCCATGACTATTCCTGTGACTCCATAGGCTGGGTGAATAATTTCTTTGTCTTCTGCTGGGTTTCACTTCTTGCTGTCTCAGCTCTACCCCCTACCCTTGGTGTGTGGTTGTCTTTTTCTGTACCAGCTGCTCCCATGAGAGGAGCCTCTCATTGCTGGGACTTCAGTGGCTCAGGGCGGTACCCCTTGAGTGTTCTAGTTAAACCAACAGATGGGTACTTCTAGGTTGGAGGCACAGCCTCTCCAGGGCAGTATCTGCTCTCTCTGGATGTGTGAATTCTCTCGGGTGGGCTCAGCGAGGCAGTGCTCTCCATGTGCCCCACTCTAGTCTCAGAAGCTAGAAAAATGCTCTGGAAGGATACTGAACACCTGTGCGGGGCTCTGTGGTTCAGGTTAGGTCACTCTATTAGATCATTTCTCTCTGGAAAGAACAGGGATGGCTCCAAGACTGTGCAAGCCTGCAGTCCTCCTAAGGCTGAAAGACACAGTTGGTACCCGTGGCATGTCAGTGAGAAGTTAAAGATTAGTGTTTATGTGTGTGTGTATGTGTCTGTGTGTACATGTGCATGTGTGCAACTCTTGCTTTGTGTGTGTGGCAATTCTCTTTCCTAATTAAATGTAGGCAACTTGTTGGGGCTTCAGAATAGTGCCTCTAGGTTGGGAGTATCTCATTGTGAGTGGGTCATAACCGGGACTCCGGCAGACCCCATACCGCCCACTGTGAAACTTGAGTAAAGCTACTCTAAGAATCCAGAGCATTGGAGTACTGCTTTATTTGGTTAACTCTACCATCACCAGTGAATGTCTGGGTTGTTCTCATTTTAATGATCAGTGTGAAGGCCTGTGGGGTTGTGGACACATTCAGGGTTGGATGGGGGTTCATATTAGTCAGCCGACTGGGTATCTATATTCACAGAAGAGTCAAAATTAGCAAATAACCCCATCAAAATCCTCCAGACAGTTGTTCTCACCAAGGTTGCTATCACCTCTATAATTATGAAAATGTTGTATGAGGTAGGCCTGGGAATTTGGACACCTTTTAAGAATTCTTGAGAACAGCTTTCTAAGTTAAGAAACTACTTATCAGAAAGCACGTGGAGGATGCTGGGGTAATAACTCACGGTCACTTCCGATAAGTCTAATTCTGGGGGCAGAATCTCTGCTAAATCTCAGCTTCCTGATTTAATGAAGACAAGGAATGAAACCACCCTACCAACTGTGCTTTTAATAAGCAGAGTTTTTAGAAAGAGAAGACAGTTAAATTGGTTTTCCTTTTTGCCCCATTAATTCTCCCTGCTTCCATCCTGCAGATCAGGGCCTTTGAAAGGAAGGGGAAGAGGAAGTGTTTTCTTGCGTCAGTGAATAGGATGCATCTTACCCCTGAGGAAGATTCCCTGTGTGTGCTTATATGTCAATGTACATACTTTCTTGCTGTCCCCTTTTTCCTCCTCATAAATGTAAACCTGTATGTGCTTCATATTAATACCTGGCCTTCCCACGAGACTGTGAAGTCTGGAGGGAGAGGCCAGGACTGTGCTCCAGCTGCTGTGACCTAGCACCTGGCAGAGGCCCTTACTCACTGAGCCCTGTTGCCTGAGTGGAGGCGAAAGGTAGATGAGGAAGACCCCACAGTTGGAGAGGTTGTCACGGACAGGTCGCCCATTGTTTCACCTGGGCCTGGTTCAGCGTATTCCTGGGAGTGGGAAAAGCTGACACTGTGACTAGTCCTGGTCAGAAGGTGTTCCAGGCCTGTCAGTTTATCATGTGTCATTAGGGATATGGGTGGCAATGCGATGTCCTCCCTGTACGGAAGGAGATGCTTTAGCTCTGCTGTTGCTGTTGACTGAAACGGAGGCGAGTGCTCTCTCATGGAAACAGGGCAGATTCGGGATTGGTGACAAACACTTACTAAGGCCCAGATTGGGTCCCCTTTTGGAGCTTTGTGGGGCTAGTGTGTAAAGGGCACAGGAGCCCCTTTGCTAGGTGCGCTGGCTTAAGAGCTCGGGGGGATTTGCCCATGAGATTGTGCCACAGTTTTCGTTACCTTTTCCCCTAGTCTTCATGGTGTAAGTTTTTTTTTCTCTTTCTTTTCTCATCTTCTTTGTGTAGAGTGAACTTTTCATCAGGGAAAGGGAAAACATTAAGTTATTGATGAATAAATTGATGAATAACTTGATATTGGAGAAAACAGTGAAGTGGGATTTTTATCTCAGGGTGTCTTTGGTGGCAGTGCCAGGCGATTGGTGGGGGTGTCCCTTGTCTTGCATTGTCCCAGAGACTGACCATCAGCCTCTACCTAATCAAATAGCATTTCTGTGTGTTTTTCATGAATGAAGGTGGATGGAGATGTGTGAGGGACTAGCAGCTCTTCTCGCTGGAGGGAGTTATTCTGTCCCTGCTCTCAGACAGCCTGTGACCAGGCACGGGTCACATTGCTGCCCAGGACTTGCACTGGAGGGCATTTGAATGTCACGCAGGGGTGCCGTGTATTTCAGTGGCTGTGCCTAGGCAGCCCAAAAGCCACTGAATCCTTCTTGTCCACTCTGTAGCCGACATTCGCTCAGGATCCTGGAAAAGTGCCCACTGGGGCAGGAGCTTCTCTTGTTCATGTGGACATGAAGGTAAGTCCTTCCTGAACAGGCAGCATCAAGTCATTCTGCGGCCAGGAGATACTAAGCCAACTGTTTCTGCTTTTAAATGATGTGGGCTTAAGGAAGAGGGAGGGAGGAATGAAGGAAAGAAAATAAGGAAGGAGGGAATGAAAGAGAGAAATGGAGGGAGAGGAGGGGAAGGAGGAAGAGGAAGGGAAGGAGGGAAAGGAAGGGAAGGAGGGAGAGGAAGGGAGGCAGGGAGGGAGGAGCCCCGTGGCTTTCCTGTAAATGGTAGCTGCCCTGATGTCTGTGAAGGGCACACCAAGAGTCTGGCTGGGAGGTTGTCAGCCAGGAAACTGTGCCCCAGATTTATGGTGGGTGAGGAGTTACTTTCTCCCCTTGACCACAGGAGCAGGACAGACTCTCCCTGCCACCCCTCCCACGAAGAAGATTTTCCTTCTCAGTGCCTTGGTTTGCGCTTCAGGGAAGCCATTGACATGTTCATTACCTGTTTCCTGAATTACACAGCTGGAGCTCCCCATCTCAGTGTCCAAAAAAACCAAGGGGCCCCAAGTACAGAAACAAGGGCTAAGAATGAATGTTTTACAAACAGGAGACAGCCAGCCTGTTGAAGTGGAGGCTTTTTTGGAAACCCATCTTTCCTGATGAGTCACGGTAAACACAGACAGAGCACACTGCTTCCTTGACACCAGGGTCAGGGCTGCCCTGGGTTCAGAGTGAAGTAGACCAGCTTGGCTTTTGTTAAACACAAACCATTTTAGTGTTTCTTTCCCTGCTTGGTTGGCACCGCATGTGCACACATAACCACATGCCTGTGCACACATGTATACTTTCTTATTTGCCGGCCCTGGCAACCCTCCCATCCCCGGGGTACCCAGGCAGACTTTCTGATCTGGAGCTTATCCAGCCCAGACACTGGAAACACCAAGCAGCTGGTGGCTGCTAAGACTTTTACCCCATCAGCAGAGGCTTACAAAAGAATAAACTTAAAATAGAAATTCCATTTGACCCAGCAATCCCATTACTGGGCATATACCCAAAGAACTGTGAATCGTTCTACTATAAAGACACATGCACATGTATGTTCATTGCAGCCCTGTGTACAATGTCAAAGACCTGGAACCAACCCAAATGCCCATCAATGATAGACTGGACAAAGAAAATGTAGGACATATATACCATGGAATACTATGCAGCCATAAAAAATGATGAGTTCGTGTCCTTTGTAGGGACTTGGATGAATCTGGAAACCATCATTCCCAGCAAACTGACACAAGAACAGAAAACCAAACACCACATGTTCTCACTCATAGGCGGATGTTGAACAATGAGAACATGTCGACTCAGGGAGAGGAGCATCACACACAGGGGGCAGCTGGGGTGGGTAGAGGACAGACAGTGGGGGGTGGGGGGGTGGGGAGGGATAACATGGGGAGAAATGCCAGATATACTATGTACCTACAGTTAAAGAAATTAATTTAAAAAAAAAGAATAAACTTACCTTTGTAATGCCTAGTGGCAAGGTTTCCGAGAGTAGGGGACGGTCTGGAGCTGTTTGTAGGGGCCGAAAGGGATGTTTACTGAAGGGATCCTGATGCAGCTGGCCACTGTGACAGCCAGTCAGAGGTCTTGTCCCCATTTTACAGAGCGAGAAACTGCAGAGTTGAGAGGACCACAAACCCTAGTGTAGCCGGGGTTTCTACAGGGGTCTCTGAAGCTCAGAGCCTCTAAGCTTTGTCACCTGCTGGGTATTTGGAGCCTGCCTTGGGCCCTCAGCACAGCCCATACCTACCAGGGCCAATCCAAGCACATAGGCAGGCCAGGTTGGTAAGCCTCTGAACAATGCGTGGGTGGTGCCACCAGTCCTTGTCCTCACCAGGAATCCAATCAGTCATCCCGCAATTCCCCAGGCAGGGCCACAGCTGGCTGTGCTCCTAACATCCCTGCACTGACCAGCGGGTCACCAGTACCTTTGGGAGCCTAATTGTGCCAGTTGTGTCTGAGTGATGACTGCCAGAAAGTTCTGGTTTGTTATTCAGACATACAGATAAGACATGCTGCTTTGAAGACAGTGGCCTACATTGCTATTGTCCTTCTTAACAGGGGTAGGGTCTTGCCAGGTCAGAGCAGGATGCATCCAGGGACAGTGACCTGCGCTGAGCTCCTTGGTCGTGCTGGATTTGACCAGAACACTCTCTGGTCAGGGGTTTTGCCTTTCAGCTCAAGCTGCAAAGAGACCCTCTCTGTCCTGCTGCTTCCCCAGATTCTGCCCATGGACATCCCCATGCCTTCTCTACCTGGGTGAGCTATGTGGGGTCAGCTCACCATGTAGGCTGCCTCAGGAAGGAGGGAACGCCTTGTGCTGGCAGGGGCCTAGTTTCCATTTGGCTTCATCAGAGGGTTTCTGACACACACCTACTGCCAGATCATACATAATAGTTATAACACGCCACACGGCTTGGGGCTTAAGTTACTTACAAAAGCCCAGTTGGGGAATCCATAAAACATAGGTTTCTCTGGCCTGCATGGGTCTGATAAAGGGGTGTCCTGGCCCTGAGGAGTATCCAGACCTGCCACTGCTGTCTGGCTCCTGAACAGCTGGCTCTGAGTGTGCAGAGGCCTGGCTCTGACAACTGAGCCTACCTGAGGCCATCTGGAACCGCCATCCAGAGCTGTGGGGCATCCCACACACCTGCATGCGAGGGGAGGCTGGGACTCCGTGGGCTCTCTCTTCTGATTTCTCCTTTGCTGTGTGACAGTGGTGAGTGGGTGGTCGTGGGCCTACTGGTGGACTAGAGTCCTTGATTTTCTTCTGTGCAAAGACAGGACTCTCCAGAGCCCTTCATGCCTTAACATCCCAAGGAGGTTTTTTCGTCCTTTTCTTCCACAGTGCCCTGGAGTTACCATGTTTTGGTGGCATGTTACTTATAGAGAAGCTGGTGACAGGGAGACCCTGGTGTAACTTGAATTGTGATAATGTCTATACTTGCTCTCATGGCCTGTGGAAGGGGAATTTGTTTTTCTTGATTTCACTTCTTTTACTTCATGGAGGCTTCATGTAGGTGCATATGAGGGAGCTTTATTCAGACAGTTTCCCTCAACATCTCTGGGAGGTCTGTGTGTTTGCCTGGCTCCAAGGGCATCCGGCATTTGGACTGCCTCTGGGCCCGGCACCATGGGGATGGCTCTGGGAACTGTCAGTCATGCGTGTGATGCACTGTGCATGACAGGGGCTCTGCAGACGATGTCCACACTCTCAGACACCCAGGGGCTTTCTCTTCTTATGTTGTCTTGTGTCCCTGGCCAGAGAGATCTTTTCCAAGTAGTAATTGTACGTTTTTTGGTGGCAGGCTATTTGTGATATGTATCTCAACCCTGGGAATGCCTTTTTGAGAGCAGGGAGGCTCTCTGGGATCTTTTCACTTTCTAAATTCTCAGTGCATTTAGGGAGGAAAAGCATTCCCGAGACTTTCCTGACAGCTGTTTATAAGCCTGCAGTGCACTACTGATGGTTGGCAGCCCTGTGATTTACCTTCTTCTCCCTAGTGGAAAAACTGTGCAAACTGATGCCTAAACCCAAGGCGCCATGCACAGTCACTGCTGACCCCAAGTCACCTGGGCAAGGCCCAGGTGAGGTGATTGAGGAGGACCTGTGATCCAGGGTCAAGAAGCTGCGTGCACCCTTCCAGGAACCACCAAAGCAGGAGAGCAGGTGCAGTTGGCTTGGGTGGGTGCAGGGCCAGAGAAAGGTGGGGAAAGCACCTGCCTCCCAGCCACCGTATCCGGGTTCTAATCCCAGTTCCATACTTACCCTCTGTGGAGCTTGGCACTTTCACCTGTAGGGAGGGCACAGGGACACCTTGGTTGTAGGCAGGAGGGCTCCTGGTCTTGTGTGTGGAGTGCCTGACACAGGGTCTGACTGGGGAGGTGGCCCGTGGCTGAGAGCTGACAGGCTGCCCAGGGCCAGTGGATGCCCATGGGAGAAGCAGCCTGCAGAGGGTGAAGAGAAGACTTGCAGTCTTGTGGCCTGATAGTGTCCATGGGCAATCCGGGGACAGAAGGCACTGATGCTTCAGGTGACCCTAGCTTGTGTCTGAACCAAGTTCCTAACTGCATAGTCCCAGGAGAGGAACAACTTCCTCCTCTATAGAGAGTAATAGAAGGTAAATGGACTAGGCCAGGCAGGCAGGTGACTGCTGAGCCCCATTCTGCCTCTGCTGAGAGGAAGGTCATTCTGTGAACAAGCCATGAGGCTGGTCACAGTTTGAGGCTTCCTCAGCCCCATGTGCCCTGCTGTGGATGGAGAGCCCTCCCTTTAGAGGTCAGTAGCATAAGGACTTGGCCTGAAGTGGCTTTCCCGGGTCCCTTTCTGCCAAGAGGTCCAGTGGGGGCCCAACAGTCTGGGCCATGAGCTAGCCTTCTGTGTGCACATCAGCATTTCTGGCTCTGTCACACAGGTATGGTCAGGGCCCTTTGTAGTTGCACAGGTGTAAAGCGAGGGCCTTGGCTGATGGTTCTTCCTGTCATGCAGAGCAAAGCAATGATGAGGAGGTGATTGTTCCCTCCCCAGGGCTCCAGGAAGCCTGGATCTTCACACTGTGCTGAACAGCACACAGCAGGAGCTCTAGTTAATCATGAAGATTGCATTTTGTTTGTTTTCATTATAATTACAGCAGAGCAGTAAAATGTGCAATCCGTGGAGCTGGACAGGCAGAGTTCAAGGATGTTTGCTTCCTGGCTTTGGAGGTGTCAGACACATGTGAAATATGCTCAGCTGACCCATTCACACATACATGCACACCTCTCACCTGTGTGTGCAGCAGCCAGGCACCTCCCATCTCCCAGGGACAAACGTGCATTTGAAGGGAAGCGTGTGCCCAGAAAGAAGTGGCATGGGGCTGCAGGAGGTGTTCACTGTTCATTGAGACACACTGATATGACTGTGTGCTAATCAGGCCCCATGACGACAGGTAAAGTTTAGGACACTTGTTGAATTAGGTGTGTATTTAAAATTTGGCTCATTGAGAAGCAGTGTAATTGGCAGGCATTTCAGGCCTTTATCATGGACTTACACAGTGTTTGGAAGGTGGGTCACCCAACTAGTCAGCCTCCTCATCCCTTCATTTGCAGCAGGGAAACTGTTGAGAAACATTAAGTTTGCCCTGCCCCCATGGCTCCTCTGTGAAGGGTACCTTATAGTTTGTAATTAGTGGTAGGTGGGTAACAGCTGCCTACTTGGTATATTCTTGAGTTATGAGTAAATGTAGAGCACCGGTGTATAAATAAGAATCACCTGTCTAAGAGCAAATAAATATGTGGATGACAATCTGCCTGGGGCCTTCATCCTGGAAATCTGTCAGTCTCTCAGCTTGCAGGCTATTGGTTCCCCCAGATAGATCCACTCTGCTGTTCTATCTGGGTGTCTGCCTCTCAGTACCTTCAGTGCCATCTGGGTGGGGGTCTCCCGACCAAGCTGGTACTGGTAGAAACTGAGGCTTGCCTTTTTTTATTATGTAGGCTGTCTGCTGACACACAACGTTCTAATGCATTAAATGTAGTGTGTATTATGACCTTCATTGGATATATAGCATTCCACTTCAGTACATCAGAGGAAGGGCCACAGGGCTCTATAAAACTAGGTCCCCTAAGTGTGGCCAGAGCAGGCCAGGCAGGCCAGTGGCTCCCCTGCGGATGCACCAGCCCGGATGGTGCCAGCAAGCATGAGCAAGCCCACAGGTGCCCCTTGGCCTTGGGGAAGGAAGGGTCTGGGAAATGCTTCTTATTATGATGCTGGGGTCTTTCCTGTTATGATTTCAGTTGTATTTGTCTAATAGTCTTATTTAAAGAAGACCATCATCATGATTCTGCATTCAGACATTTGAAGCTTGAAAGCTTGAAGAGAAACCAGTTGTTTAAGTGGTTTTGTAAATGGGAGAGATAAATGTCTCAGGTAACCACAGTGGAAAAGCACCAGAAGGGTGATTCTTTCACTGTACCTGGGGGCAGCCTTGCTGACTGCAGGAGTTTTGGGGTCACCACCTTCAAACCCTGCTTTTGGTGCCTTGGGAGCCTCTCATGGTGCCTGTGGGGTACCCAAGTGCCCATAAGACAGCATCCGGAAGCCCCACTCTGCAGCCAGGTAAACCTACCCAGGCACTTTTCTTACGGCCTCATCCTTCAAAGGTTTTCTTGTTGTGTTTTATTATTTAATGTAATTTTCTTTTAAAGAAACTGAGAAATGAAAGGAGAGCAATTATATGTCTACAACTTTTGTGATATTAATTTTATTTTTTATTTCTGGTTTTCCTCATTTGTGTTCATGTATTTAAGTCATTATCAGGAGATAATTCTTTACCCCAAAATAGCTTTGTTCTCACTCACCTCCTTGGTTCAGTTACTGGAAAACATATTACATTTACATATGTAATGGGACCAGTGGTAAAATTATATTTGTATTTTATACAATCTCTCTCTCTCTCTCTCTCTTCCCCCCTTCTTTCCTTCCTTCCTTCCTTCCTTCCTTCCTTCCTTCCTCCTTCCTTCCTTCCTTCCTTCCTTCCTTCCTTCCTTCCTTCCTTCCTTCCTCTTTCCTTCCTTCCTTCCTTCCTTCCTTCCTTCCTTCCTTCCTTCCCTTCTTCTTCTTCTTCTTCTTTCTTTCTTTCTTTCTTTCTTTCTTTCTTTCTTTCTTTCTTTCTTTCTTTCTTTCTTTCTTTCCTTCCTTCTTCTTCTTCTTTCTTTCTTTCTTTCTTTCTTTCTTTCTTTCTTTCTTTCTTTCTTTCTTTCTTTCA